>NC_053448.1:22436825-22736825 GCF_007990345.1 Gossypium hirsutum | reverse complement strand
GAGAAAAATGGGGATTTGGAGCTGAAGAAGAGGCACAGAGATGGGTTGATATGGCCGCCGAAAGAGGGCTTAAAGCATATGGCGACACCAGGCCAGGCGTGCGGGAATGATTAGGTCGTAATTGATAGTACTTATCTTTTTTCGCTCTTCTGCTGTAAATGGAAAAAATCTCCCCCACTCCATTGGGGGAAAAGTAAACAAAATCATCAATCATCATTTTCTTTTATCTTTTCTTTATGCAATATAGTAACAAATGATGAAAGAATTTTAGTTTTTCCTAGTAGCGTATGATTTTAAGATTTGAGCTTTTTCTTTAAAAAAAAAATGGATTCGGTTCTGTGTTTTTCTTGAGAGTTGAAAAGGTTTAACCAGATTTGATAGCTTGGGAATTCTATACCATCCTTAACGGTTGAGTTTCTTCCCCGTTCCCAATTTCTATGACATCAAATTCTTGAATTCCTCTACGACCTTAAACTATTGAGTTTCACATATTAAATTAAAGAAAAAGTTTTGTTCATGCTTTAGATATAGATGAAAATTATAAGAAAAAAAATATAACTCTGATACAAGATTTCAATAAGGGACGACAAGGGGGAGAAAATGGTGGAGACAAGAAGGCTAGTTTACCTGTGCCAGGTAGATAGCTGGAGTTAGGGGACTCAAGAAGGAGGAGAGGAGGTTGATACTTAAGTTTTCTTGGGGAAGAAGGAGATCTTTTGCTACTCGTGTTCTAGGATATATATATAGGAGGGTTACTATTTGTTTAGTAGTGTCACGTAACCAACATTAAGGAAGGTAGACTTGCTCGTGTGGTCGGCCATGTTGCAGGGCCATTATAAGTCAGTTGCCGCCATATGTTGTATGTTTTGACATTCTCCTTGCTGAGGTGGTACAAGGTTTTTTCGTCTCAATGGTCCTTACAAAGGGTATGCCTCGAATGCTCCCCTTGTGATCCCCACGAAGGGTGAATGCATTGGATTGTTCTTGAAATGGTTTAACTAGGATGCACGGAGGGTCCCTACGGATCGTCTTGGATGAGGGTTGTCGTGGATGGTCTCCAACAAAGGATTGTGTGTCGGTCATTATTAACGGAGTTTTATTTGAAAGTTGTTTTGCATCCTGTCATGTGTCCTTTCCAAAGCAGGGTATAACAACTGAATTGGTGTGGTGAGCGTGGGCGGAATTTCAAATTCTTTTATTTGACACGTGGTGCTACGCTGATGTCAATATGAAAACTTTTAGAAAATTTGGAAAATAGGTTAAGTAAAGGATTCTTATGAAAACTAGAGGAATTCTGATATGGAAATTCATGAAAAGGATTTTTAGAAGTGAAAACAAGACAAAATGACTAAATTAAAAATTTTGAAAAGTTTAAGGATTAAAGGCTAATTTGATCAAAAAATGGAAAAATCAAATATTATGGATTATTTGGCATGGAAGTGTATTGGATTATGTGTTAGTATGATACAAATAACTTTTGGACTAAATTGGAAAAAATTCAAAATACATGGATTAACTGTATGATTTTCCATTTTTGCTATGGAATAATTGAAAGTGAAATTATTATTTATAGATTCATATTCAAGATTGTAAGTGAATTATGAGATTTAGAATTGATTATTTCTTATTAATGTGAAGAAATTGAGCTTTGAGGCAAGCCTTTGCAGTGATATATGAAAATGAAGCCTTTGTTGCGATCTATGAAGGAATGCTTGTGTGGTACACTCTAAATAATGCCATTGTGGAAACCATCTAAAGGCAACACCTTCGTGGTGAACCCTGAGAGAAAGAAATGGTATTCACGACGAACTCTAAAAGAACGATAGTTGTAATGAACTCAGAAGGAAAAGCTCCTATGGCGTATCATGGTACACCTTCGATGAGATATTATGATGAGCTTCCTTTATGGCGAGCTTCATATGAAATGTTACGGCGTATCTTACATAGTCTTAAGACAAGAATAAAGAAACTGGAATGCGTCAGAGCATGTGGCCAATTTAGGGTATGGATTAAGTAAATTTAATGAACAAACCTGAGTAAAGGCTACGCCTAAGCATTTGATGAAGGGAATCTATCAGTGAATAATAAGAAGAAAGGGTAGTTGAAGAAAGATAAGGTAAGGAAAGTGAACTCAAACATTGTTTCGTGAAGAGCATTGAGTAAAGGAATCATGATTAAGATGAGTATGAAAGGAAGAAGTTCTGAAAGGATAAAGCCACTAATGAAGCAATATTAAAGGAAATTGATTATGATATAGTAGATAGAAGGAAGAAATATGTTTCGTTAATGGTAAACTGATCTTGGTAACAAACAATTAAAAATTTAAGAAAAGGAGATGATGGTGATGGACAATTCGCCCATTTATGGAAATCAACAACTAAGGTATAAATGAATACTTCTAGCTAAGTTCTCATGAATACATGTATTGTGTTTTATGCTTCAAGTTGAATGTGAGGTTATGCTTGGGGGAAACAATGCCAGGATACAACAAAGGAGCGGTGTATCAGATTATTATGCATATAGAGCAAGCTTTGATGGCGTGATCAAGTATGTTTGTCTTATATAAACTCTTGAATCGAGATAATTATGTTAGGCCAGGACATCATTTCTATAATACTTGTAATCAAATTCCCTAGATGTTATAATCGAAATTCTTCATGGTTTATACTTATGTATTGTATTATGAAGCCTTGTAATTAAACAGTTGAAATAGATTGTAATTTGTGTAAGTATAGTTGAGTTACGTCTGTATCTTGAGTGGTAACACCCAATATTTGGATCCGATTCATCGGATCGGGTTTGGGGTGTTACAATGTCAACCCGATACATTTTGAATAGATGAATAAAGATTTTCTGTACGTTAAGTAGGGATGGATGTCGGTAATGGAGTATGAATGAGAATTCGTTAGATTAAGTCGTTATGTAAGGGACATGTTCTAGATCGAAAATACTTTATGTGATAAGTTTGAGTGGGACTTAAGGGATGAGATTTGTGCCTTGGTAGTAGCATCAAAAGTTTAGAGCCTAGCAGCCATGACAACTAAGGCTTAAAAAATGAAATGATTATTCAAGAAAATAATAGAGGACGAAACAAGAAAAGATTGAAACGGGGATTCTCTAGTCCACCACCCTAGACAAATTTCAAGAGACCAAAAGATTGGAGCTTTTCTGCTCCAATGAGGGATTTTCCATCCTCGAGCTTACGGCAAGAAGAAGGCACAGGCAGGGTAAGCCACCTCAATGGTGAGCATTGGAGGATCCAGGGTGATGAGGGACCCAATATACGAGCATTATGGAGAAATCATTGGGGTGATTGCTGGAAATAAAATGGAGCCTGTTTTGCTCGTAGATAAATGGATCATCAGATTATAGATTGCCCCTCAAAGCATGACCAACACTCTTTATGAGAAACTAGAGAGCTGTAAGAATGCCAATGTGATTATAGACAAACTAGAAAACAAACTAGAGAGTTGTTTTGGCTCGACAATCGGCTATAACTAGTTTGATGAATGCCCAACAAAAGCCTGACATTTCAGTCAAACACCACATGGTTACTCTTTTGGGTACTTTGCCAAGGCTACAGATAATGAGGTCAATCTAAACCAAAACATGCAAATTGAGATGGTGTTCAAAAGCTTGTCCAAGGATTTCATAGGCTTTAGGGCCGCCTATAACCTTGGAAACAAGGATTTGACACTTACATAATTCAAGAAGGAATTACAATCCTATAAGTTGATGTTAAATGGCGGTCAACTGGTCCAAAAAGTATAAACAAGCTTAGCAATTGCTTCTTCCTCTAAAGGAAAGGGAAAACATGCTATAAGAAACAAGGCTAAGTCATCTGTGCAATAAGAAGCCTAAAGACGTATCAAAGTTTAAGTGTTTCTTCTGCAATAAGAAATGACACTTTAAGGCCAAGTGCAAAGAGTGGAAGTTTGCTTAGTGGAAGGTTTAATAGACCACTAGGTTATTGATTTTGGAGCCACTAATCATGTGTGTGCTTCTCTACAAAATTTCGAGGAAACAAAAGATCTTAGAGATAAAAGCCTATCATTGCGGACTGAAAATGGGACAAGTATGATACTTGAAGTTGTGAGAGATGTAAATATTTATTTTGATGATTTTAGAAATATTATTTTGAAAGATATTTTCTATGTACCAAGTTTCAAAAGAAACTTAATTTCTGTTGCATGTTTATTTAAAGATGGCTTGACAATAACTTTTAATAATAGTGTTGCAATATTTAGAAGTCATAATCTTATCTATAATGGATGGAAGTCTAATAATCTTTATTTTATCAAAACAAAGATGTACACACTGCTTGAAACTAAAATTTTGACTAAAAGACTTAAAACCTCTCACTTTAATGAGGTGTACCTTGGCATTTGAGACTTGATCATATTAACCAAGAAAGAATAATTAGACTTGTGGAATATGACGCTTTAAGTTTACTAAAAGAAGTTGATCTTCCACAATGTGAATATTCTTGGAAGGTAAGATGACTAATAGATCTTTTAATGCAAAAGGGACAAGGGTCGTGAAACCCTTAGAACTTGTGCACACTGACGTATGTGGCCCCATGAACGTAAGTGGAAGAGGTGGTTACATTTATTATATAACCTTTCTAGATGATTATTCCAAATATGGGTATGTGTACCTAATGCACTGCAAAATAGAAACCTTTGATAAATTGAAAGAGTTTCCTACATAAGTTAAGAAATAACTAGGTTTACCCATAAAGGCATTTTGGTCTGATCGAGGTGGAAAATATTTATCAGATGATTTCTTAAGGTATCTTATAGAGAATGAGATATTATCCCAATTAACCGCGTCGGGGACTCCAATAGAATAACATGGAAAAGAGAAGGAATCAAACTTTATTAGACATGATTCGATGGATGTTAAGTTATTCGAAGTTATCAATCTCTTTTTTGGGATATGCCTTACAAACGACTTGCTCTTTCCCAAAATAAATATTATTTATTAAATTAAATTAATTTAAATTAATTAATTTTTCCAATTAAATAATTTTCTCATTCCAATTCTAATTCCATTAAAATCATGTTAACTTTACCGTAAAAGAATCTATGAGAAAATATATTTAATTCCTATATTCAATGCATTCACAATGACAATTAATTGAATTCCATTTTCTAACTTCATTTTTTTAATGAAATAACAATTCGAAAAGATTAAATTAATTCTCAAGTCATTTCCATACTTAGTGAGAAACCACATTCATTTCTAGTTTCAACAAGCTACTTGCGGAACTGATTAGACATATGCAATTAGGGCTCAAATGATTTGTAATTAAGTTCCATATTTTCACCTATTAATTATAAACTCATTTAGTTACGAAGTCATTCAACTATAGTATCATGACTAAGTCTCCTTAAAACCATACCATTACGAAAGCTACTCAATCAGTGCTCGTCTAATGACCTTGTCATAAGAGTGTTACCCTTATAGGATATCCTTAATCACTTTAGGATAAATTCGTTCTTCGAATATGATCCTATTTTGTCTCATGGTAACCTTTACATCTTTCTTTATGAAAAGTCAATTACTATCAAATAGTAATCAAGTCATTCATCACAAAGACAAGCGACTCGTGGGCACATTTACTTTTCATCTATCATGTAATGCCAATGAGAGAATATCATCTATCCATTTCTTGGGCTATGAGTTCCACTATTGTGAATGATGCTACATACTACAGAAGTCATGTACCCAATGCACCAGCTTCTGGTTCCTTATTCATTCGAACTTAGACTTTTACTTACATAAAAAATACGAGTCAAGCATACATAGTCCATCATCCACTCAGGATTAAGGTATGCCACACAATAAACATCATAAGCGAATTAATCCATAAATGGATCCGTTATCTCTTCTACTTGGGTCATGTCCGATGTATTGTCAATCTAGTTAGTCACATCTATTTCTTTATCTTCTAGGAGTCATCCGCTTCTGTAACACCTCTTACCCGTGTTCATCGCTGAAACAGGGTAAAAAGTATTATCAAACATAAAATACATATTTTCATACAATTGGAGTTTTTTTTATAAAATTTTTGACATAATCCCTTTTACAAATGTCTAATCCCTCCTGAAAATTTTCAAAACGCAATCTCAAACCAATTCAATATTTCAACTAATAGAACTATATACTTAAACATAATTAAATCATTCACGACATTCAAAGTAACCTCGCTAGCATTTTTAAAAAAACAACATATCAATTAATATACATTAACATCTTAAGCTAAGTATTAATTAGTATATATATACATCACATTAACATTAAGTCTTCTATACATGCCATAATTCAAAAATATTAGTTTCAAAATACCAAAAGATGTAGATAGTGTGGATGATCCCCGACTCTGTCCGAATTCCGAGATGATTTATAACACTATAAAACAAGAAAAAAGAAAGAAAAGTAATCATATAGCTTAGTAAGTACGTATGTAATTGATAAACAAATTTAAAACATTTTTCCATAGATAACATAATTTTAATCAACCATAAATTTGATATTTATTCAAATTCCAGCAAATTGTTTTTCTTCATTGCAGTCACTAAATTATTTTTATCCGGAGCTACAGAATTCCAAATTAAGTTCTGTAAATTTTCCCTAAAAGGACACTCATATACCGTATTATCATAAAATTTTCAGAATTTTTGACTTTTCCAATTAGTACAGTTATTCTTTTAATTCACCCCTGTTTCACTACTCAACATCTCTAACCTCTCTTCACTAAAAGTGAATTATGTCACTTTACAAAATTAAGATGATATTTTCGTTTCTTTATTTTGAAGATAGACTCATTAAGGATTCTAAACATATAAATTATATCTCATAATTATTTTTGTACAATTTTTAATGATTTTTCAAATTCAGACAGGGGATTCCGAAATCAATCCGACCCTGCCTCACTAAAATTCAAATATCTAAAAATATACAACTCTTTTGCTTGATCTTCTTCTTTTATATGAAAGTATACTAATTAAGCTTTAATTCCATATCTTATTCAAGCAATAACTCAATTTATAAAATTTTTAGTTATTTTTCAAACTAACATCACTTCCACTATTCAAATCTGTTCTGTTTCAATTTCACTCATTTACATAACATTACAACAATTTATTTTGTAAGCACAGTACGAAACTTCTTCACTCCAGTTACTCTATAGAAAATTTTTACACTTTAATCACATGCTCGTATTTGTTTATCAATACTCATATCCCGTTGAACATGTCGGCATAATAGTAAATATTCGATGGTTTGCACATAGTACCACCCGTGTAATTATTATCATTCGATACACGTAGTAGCCTTCACATAGTACTACACACATGATCAAACTTTCTGATTCACGTAGTAGCCTGCACATAGTACTACACATGTGACCATTATCTATCGATACATGTAGTAGCCTGCACTTAGTACTACACACGTGTTTATAGGCACTTTATTCAAGCCTTTCTTATTCTGACAGTCCCACAGAGATTCTTACTTTTCAAGGATTTACAATTTATCCGTACACAAATCACAATTTCAATATTTCAGTCCAATCCCATAACAAATTTAATAATTCAATTCAACTACTTCACCTATTACTTGTCAATGATATATCCACAATTCAAGCAGATTTTAATCGATTCAACTATAAATTCTAAATTTCTAATTGTTATATAACTATTTCATATTCAACCATTTCTCATATATTATAACAAAATATCAGAAATAGTTATAAACAATGTATTAATTACATATTACTTACATCGGTTCAAAATATAGGAATTTTGCAATTCAATCCACAATCTTTTCCTTTCCCTTATCGAGGTTGATTCCACGTCTTTCTTGATCTATAATAGCAAATTTAGCTTGTTTAATATTCACATTTATCAAAATAATCCTTGACTCAACTTTTGACAAAATTACAATTTTGTCCCTAAACATTTTTATATTTACATATTTTTCCCAAAGTTCGGAAATTAAATTTTATTCCTTATTCTTATGTTTTATAACATGCTGAACACTTTCCCTTCTATGACAACATCAAATTCTTACTCTAACCCTTACTTATGAACATTAAATATTTTTACCGATTATGTTATTTTCTCGGTTTCACTTAAAATCGACTAGCAAAAGTTGTTTAACATAAATTCTAGCTTCATATTCTTCCATAAAACATCAAAATACATACATTTCACACATGGGTAATTTTTCAAATTTCAACCCTAGCTCAAAATAACAGTAGAAATAGATAAATCGAGCTACGAGAATCTCAAAAATGCAAAGAACATTAAAAACGGAGCTAAAATGCACTTACAATCAAGCTTGAAAGTGGCCAAAACCCTAGGTATGGAGTCCTTCAAGTTTCAGCAGCAAGCAAATATGATAACCCCATTTTTTACATCTTTTTCCCATTTTAATTCTATTTATTTACTAAATGACCAAAATGCCCTTAAAAAAAGTCCTATTTCACTTATTTCTTGTCCATTTTTGTCCATCATTAACTAATGGTCTAATTACCACATAAGGACCCCTAATTTATAATTCCATAACAATTAAATACCTTTAACAAATAAAACTTAACTTTTGCACTTTTTAAAATTTAATCCTTTTGACTAAATTGAGTGCCCAAATGTCAAAATTTTCGAACGAAATTTTCACTAAATCTTTCCGTGAAATTGTAGACCATAAAAATATAGTAAAAATAAAATTTTCCTCTTTGAATTTGTGGTCTCGAAACCACTGTTCGGACTAAGCCCTAAATTGGGCTGTTACAACTCTCCCCCTTTAGAGATTTTCGTCCTCGAAAATCTTACCGAAAAAGAGGTTTGGATATTGTTTTCTCATAACTTCCTCCAGTTCCCATGTAGCTTCTTCCATTCCATGTTTTTGCCACAACACTTTCACTAAAGCTATATTTTTATTCCTCAACTGTTTGACTTCCCGAGCCAGAATCTTTACCGGTTCCTCCTCATAAGTCATATCCGATCGAATTTCAATTTCTGTCAGAGAAATTATATGTGTACGATCGAACGATATCGTCGTAACATTGACACATGAAATACATTATGTATCATTTCCAACTTTGTTGGCAAAGCTAACCGATAAGCCACAAGTCCAATCCTTTCAATAACTTCATACGGCCCAATAAAACGTGGACTTAGTTTACCTTTAAGGCCAAATCTCAAAATCTTCTTCCACAGAGTTACTTTCAAAAATACTTTATCGCCCGCTTGAAACTCAATTTCTTTTCTCTTTAAATCCGCATATGACTTTTGTCGGTCTGAAGCAGCTTTCAAACAATCACGGATTACTTTCACCTTTTCTTCAGTAAGTCAACCCCGTGAATCTGTTTCTCACTGAGCTCAGTCCAATACAAAGGGGTTCTACACTTACGTCCATAAAATGCTTCATACAGTGCTATTTGTATACTCGACTGATAGCTATTGTTGTAGGCAAATTCAACCAATGATAGATATTTCTCCCAACTACCTTCAAATTATAAGACACAACATCGGAGCATGTCTTCAAGAACTTGAATTACTCTTTCAGATTGTCTGTCAGTTTGAGGATGGAATGCAGTACTAAAGTTCAATTTTGTACCGAAGGCTTTTTGCAACTTTTTCCAAAACCTCGAAGTAAACCTCGGATCTCTATCCTTTATTGAGGTTGATTCCACGTCTTTCTTGATCTATAATAGAAAATTTAGCTTGTTTAATATTCACATTTATCAAAATAATCCTCGACTCAACTTTTTACAAAATTATAATTTTTTCCCTAAACATTTGTATATTTACATTTTTTCCCCAAAGTTCGAAAATTAAATTTATTCCTTATTCTTATGTTTTATAACATGCAAAACACTTTTCCCTTCTATGGCAACATCAAATTCTCACTCTAACTCTTCCTTATGAACAATAAATATTTTTACCAATTATGTTATTTTGCTCGGTTTCACTTAAAATCGACTAGCAAAAGTTGTTTAACATAAATTCTAGCTTCATATTCTTCCATAAAACATCAAAATACATACATTTCACACATGGGTAATTTTTCAAATTTCAACCCTAGCTCAAAATAACAGTAGAAATAGATAAACCGAGCTACGAGAATCTCAAATGCAAAGAACATTAAAAACGGGGCTAAAATGCACTTACAATCAAGCTTGAAAGTGGCCAAAACCCTAGGTATGGAGTCCTTCAAGTTTCAGCAGCAAGCAAATATGATAACCCCATTTTTTTACATCTTTTTCCTATTTTAATTCTATTTATTTACTAAATGACCAAAATGCCCTTACTTAAAAAAATTCTATTTCACTTATTTCTTGTCCATTTTTGTCCATCATTAACTAATGGTCTAATTACCACATAAGGACCCCTAATTTATAATTCCATAACAATTAAATACCTTTGTTGACACCATTTTTTTGATAAAACGGGGTCGACTTGGATTTTAAAAATGAAAACGAATATGGGAGTCGGCACCAATCTTTTTTGATAAGGTCTGATCGGGCCACCTTGAAAAGTGTTGTTTTTAATAAACAATTTAATTTTATTAAAACAACAATTTTGGTTCACGAAATTCAGAAAAACGGGTTCGAGAGTTGGTTACGTACGAGGAAGGATTAGCACCCTCGTAACACCCAAAATTGGTACCTAGTTGATTAATTAATGTCTTAATGTAGAAGATTGAAAACTTTAAAGAGATTTAAAGTACGATCCTTAAAAAAAACTCGAATGACGTGGATTGAGATTTAAGAGGATATTTGGCAATTTGGTCAAACGAGAAATCGAAACCCAGCACATTTTCTCGAATTTCCAAATGCAAAATATTGCCTTACTTTGAAATTTTAAAAGGATATTTGGCTATTTGGTCGAACGAAAAAATCGAAACCCAGCACATTAGGGCACGTTTTCTCGAATTTCTAAACGCAAAATATTGCCTTATTTTAAAATTTTAATAGGATATTTGGCTATTTGGTCGAACGAAAAAATCGAAACCCAGCACATTAGGGCACTTTTTCTCGAATTTCCAAACGCAAAATATTACCTTACTTTGAAATTTTAGAAAGATATTTGGCTATTTGGTTGAACGAGAAATCGAAACCCAGCACATTAGGGCACGTTTTCTCGAATTTCCAAATGCAAAATATTGCCTTACTTTGAAATTTTATAAGGATATTTGGATATTTGGTCAACGAGAAATCAAAACCCAGCACATTAGGGCACGTTTTCTCGAATTTCCAAACGCAAAATATTGCCTTATTTAGAAAAATTTTCCTTTTTGAAGTATGGTGTTAATATGCATAATGGAACAATAAATATGATAATGTGAATAAAAATAATATGAGCAAAAACGAAAAAAAAAGAATAAATCAGTAATGTATAGACAATAACAGGTAAATAAAAAACTAAAACATTAAAAAATATAGACGTATAAATAAATGAACATCAAGTAAAAGAATAATAACAATAAATAAAATAGATAAAAATATAAAAATATGTATATGTATATATATATAACAAAAATTGAAATAAAAAAGATATAAATAAGTAAGTAATAACATCAATATATAATAGGACAAATATATTTAAAATTTAAATAAGTAAACATAAATAGAAGTATAATAATACTAATGATAATAATTAATAAGATAACAAGAATAATAAAAATGACTAATTTGAATTTTAAAACAGAGATTGGGCCAAAATCAGAAATAAAACAAAAAGGGGACCATTCTGAACATGCACATAACATGGAAGGATCTAAATGGAAATTTTTACTTTCCCTCCAAAACGCACAGGTTCATTAAGGACCAAATTGAGAGAAAGATGAAATTTTGTGGCAAAATTGAAGAAAATAAAATAAATAAAAAAGGGACAGGACCCAATTGTAAATAGCCTCAAAAGCGGAAGGACTAGGAGCGCAAATAAACCCCTTTTATCTAGAAACATGCGGATCCTAGGCGGTTCGGGTCGGGTCGGGTCGGATGTCCCCAAAACGACGTCGTTTTGAGGCCGAATGAAACAGGCCAAAACGGAGTCGTTTCTAGGTGCTATAAAAGTCAATTATTTTCCAAAAAACTTCATTTTTCACTTCTCTTTTAAAAAAACCAACTAAAATTCTCTCAAACATCTCCCCCTTCTCCAAAAATACGGCAGCGGAGGTTGAAAAATTCCCCTCTCCTCCGACGCGACTTTTCGGCTCCTCGTACGCTTCTGGCGACGGCAAAAGGAGGTAAGAAAAAAACTTCTTTTTTCTATTTTTTTGCTATCATGAAATAAAAAAATAAGAAAATAAAAAAATGTAAATGAAATAGAATCAGATTGAAAAAAAAAGACCTTTTATTGCTTTTTTCTTTAATATTTGTTTTCTCCCATTTTTTGAATAGATTTTTTTTTCCAAAAAAGAACCCCTACAATTTTTTTTTCTTCGGCTTTTATAGCCATTTTTACAAGATTTTTTAATGTTTGTTGTCATTTCTCTGACTCTTGCAGGCGCAAGTGGTGCAAGTGGCAGGCGAACAGCGGAGCAGGTGGCGGTGGGTGAGTCGGTGGCAGAGGGCAGACGTACCACTTACCCCGCTGATGTGACGACGGCGGCGGAAGTAGGGTTTTAGATTTTCTAAAACCCTAGTTTGACTCTTGACATTCGGGCTTGGGTCTATTGGGTTAGATCTAGGTGGGGGCTGGTTTGTAAATTGGACTGGGCTGATTGAGTTTTGATAATTGGGCTAGGGTGTTGTGTTTAATTTTGTTAGGTTGTATTTTGGTCTGTTTAGGTTAGGTTTGTTAGGGGCTCGGGCTAAATTGGGCTTGTACAACATTTAACAAATAAAACTCAACTTTTGTACTTTTTACAATTTAGTCCTTTTGACTAAATTGAGTGCCCAAACGTCAAAATTTTCAAACGGAATTTTCACGAAATGTTTTCCTTGAAATTGTATACCATAAAAATATAGTAAAAATAAAAATTTCCTCTTCAGATTTGTGGTCTCAAAACCACTGTTCTGACTAAGCCCTAAATCGGGTTGTTACAGCTTCGATGTTCAAGGCAAAGCATCTCCTTGATTGGACTTGATAGAAGACATATTAGTCTATCAATCAATTTACTCATTTCCGATTAGACTAAGGACATGTTTAGGATCATCTACTAATATAAGTTGTCTTTTTGTATTACGATCCGACTACGTAATATTGCTTACTATTAGTTAAACATTCGGCAATTAGTGAGCTAATATTTTCTTCCATTTTACTTTGCATGTAAACACCATTGAGGACAATATACAAAGGGCAGTAATCTAGTTCATGAATAATTTGATTAAACAAATCTATTCGAAAAAATACAAGTGTACGTAGACAAAAATACAAAATTTAGGGCACTAAATCCAACACCTACCTCTGCTACCTTAGCTTACCACAACTACGGATTTCCCAAATTCACTAATTTGAACATTTCAAGGACGAAGTTTAACCTCTACAATCACTATCTTTTAAATAGGCAAGATAGAGTCACTTCCCCTTAAGGTTTTCTACCCAAAACCTTGAGTAAGTCCTTACAAATTAGAGAAATAAAATTGAGAAAGAATTATCACCTTTAGAAGGTAGATATGCAAAAATCAATCTCTCACAAAATACAAGACAACACTCGAAAGAATGAATTACAAATGAACCTACAAGTGTATGCAAGTGAAAATATGAATAACAAAGAGAAAAGATTGGAATTTTGCTCTTGATCTTTGTAAGCTTCTTTCTTTCGTGTTCTAAGTGTTCTTGTACTTTATTTATACCCTCTCTTGGATTAATAGTCATTTGATGTTGATAGAAATGGAATTGAGTCATTGGAGTCATTAATATAGGTATTAAATGCATTTGCAGGGCTAGAGGTATTGGTACCCAAGCTTTTGGGGACCGATTCCTTTGTTACAAAATATGATCGTTGAGCCACAAATATTGCACCTCAACTGGGAGGGGTGCAGTACCTCATTATTAAGAGTTTTGTACTCTTGTGTCAATATGCTCATGTAACAACTCTTTTTTCAGTGGTGTCAGAAATAGTGGTTTTGAGGCCACCAAATTTGACGAGTAAGTTTGTAAATATTAATATTTAATATTTACGAGTCAATCATGGTTTTAAAAAGGTTTTCGATATAGTGATTTTTTTATATAAGCGAATTATTAAGTTCAAGTGGTAATACCCTAAGGTCAAGTGGTTTTAGCAACTGAGGTATCAATACCTCGTTTCTATAAACTGAGCTGTAAATATTTTTATAAATATTTATGGAGTGTTATTAAGGTGGTATTCAATTTTTGTTGGAAAACTTTAACGTTTCGATAGTTAATTAATTAAAAAGGACTAAATCGTAAAAGATGTAAAATTTGATGACTATTTGATTTGAGTGATTAAATGGTTAATTGAATAAAGGAAAAGGGACTTAAATGGTAATTATACTATTTAAGAATTTAGTGGACGATTTTGGGAAATTAAAAGCATAAAATCTTGGATGATTATTAAAGGGACAGAATGGTAATTTGGTAGTTAAATTAAATAAAATAAAACCAAAATGTTTTGTTATCATTTTAAGGTCTTCTTCACTAAATTTGAAAGGAGAAACCTCCATGGAAGTGAAGCTAGGTTTGACCATGGTTAAAGTGATGCATGTAAGTCCATTTTAGTCCCGTTTCTTTTAATTTTTATGTTTTTGAAATTGTTGCAACTAGGTTCAGCTAACCCGTACCTTCGATCTTGAAACTGTTAAAGATTTTGAATGTTTCCATTGATGAAAATGGTGATTTTAGATGTTAACTGATGAATTTACAATGTTTTTTGATATTTAAAAGTATTTTATTAAGTGATTTTTGATAAATTTTTTGATTAGGGACTAAATTGTTAAATTTATAAAAGTACAAGGATTTATGTGAAATTGTTGCATAAATGGGCTATTTTGGATACCATGAACATTCATATAAGCTCAATTTTGGGTAAAATTGGTTAATTTTCATGTATTGGGCTTAGGGACTAAATTGAATAAAAGTAAAACTTTAGGGGTAATTTTGTAAAAAATTTAAAAATGACTAAATTGTTTAAAATGAGTTTTTTTGTATAAATTAATATATTGGATGAAATTATTAATTTAAATCAAGATCAGGTGGAAAATCAAGCAAAATGAAAAATTACCAAAATACCCCTGAACTTTGGTATTCCTACAATTTAGCCAGGTAAGTTCGTATGAACTGTATTCTATATAATTTTGATTAAATTGAATGTTAATACGTGATTATATTGTAATTAAATCAATAAATATCAGTATGCAATTTACCATGTTATGAAACGACGTAAATCAAACGACGTACGATTATTACTGAGCCTTGTTTGAACATTAGGAATTCATAGGATACAAATAATATGTCATTAGGGTTTTCATGATTTGGGTGCTAGTCCTAAACATCCTACCGATGGTTGAGGTTCGGCATGTGTTGCAGATACTCCACAGCTCGTGTGAGCAACATCGTGTAGCTACGTTAGGACCCACAGCTCGCGTGAGCAGGTGCATTTTCGCAGCTCGTATGAGTATACATGTACAGGAATTGACGGATTATAGTTATATGAGTTAGCACACTGTGTGCGAGCTATCCTGGGTAACCAACGGTATTCTAAATGGTTCAACAGACATTATTCAAAATGGTTTAAATGCACTAGCTTGTGGCTATGGTTAATGATATGCTTATGTCTTGTGTGTTATGCATTTGAAATGGGTGTGGAAAGGTAATGAAATAGTAAGTTCATACTTGAAGTGTAAAATGATGAAAAGGGAATGATGAGTTGAATTAAAGTTGTTATTTAAGTTAAAGAAAGTAAATGCAATGGAAAGTAATGAAATGCAAATGAAAATAAGAAAATTTGAAAGAGTTTAAAGTTATTTAAAATCGTACTTTACTAGGGATGATATGTATATGTGATGCTGTGGATTTAGTCACTTTGGGAGTTGTTGAATATGATTTCACAAATCTTGCGATATTGGTATAGGATTATTCTTGATTTGTATAAATTTCATATTTGAAATGGATTGATATGACTAAAGTTTATACGAGCTTACTGAGCATTCATTGCTTACATAGTTGTCTTTCCTTTACATTTCAGATTATCAGAAGCTCAATCATCTTGGAAGTTCGTCGGAGATCTATCACACTATCCAACAGTTATATCAGTAGTTTTTGATGTCTTGGTTAAGGTTATAATGACATGTATAGGTGAACTTATGGTTGATGATTAGTTGAATGTTAGTTGATGTGTTTGGCATGTATATGTCATTTCGGGTGATGTAGCCTTGGTACATTTGGTGCCTTGTTAATATGTGCTAATTTGATAATGTGTCAAAGCATGTTTGAATGACCAAAGTGATATATGGTGAATTGACCTTAATATGGTCAAGATATGGTGTACTTTTGAAAGGTTTTGAACTAGATATGACATGAATCTAATATGGCGTGGTGATTATATATTAATTATGTTTTGTTTTGGCATGGAAACAAGTTAATTGATAATTGGATAAATATGCACATGTATAGCTATTTTTGGTTGATGTTTTAGCCATTATGTTTTGGCTTGTAAATTTGGTATTTTGAATGATTAAAATGGTTGATATGTGGACATATGTATGTGGCCTTTTGATGGATGACTTTATAGTCTTTATGATGCTTAGATGATGGAAGCAAAACATGGTCATTTTGGTATTAAAAATGTAGTTGGTATTTATGGCTTATGATACTAAATGTTAAATGGCAAATTAAGTACATATGAGTGTGGATTTGATATGTGTACAAAATGGTAAGTATTGGCTAAACTAAGCATTTAGTTATACATGTTTAATTGTTGTGATTGAGGTGTCTTTTGGGCATATTGTTCATATGAATATGTACCTATTTGAATAGCTTGTTGTTGTATGGTTTGGTGTACTTTGGGATGCTTGATCACATGTGGTAAGTTGGTTATAGGTGTGTGCATGAATGGGTGAGAAAAATGACTTATTTTTCGTCCACACGGTTAGAGACATGGGTGTGTGTTTCTGCCGTGTGTGACACACAACCAGGCGACACGGCTGTGTGTCCCTTGTAGTTTTTAAAGGTTGCATTTCGAGAGTTACAGGGCCTGACACACGGGCATGTGTGATAGAGGGTTCCGCGTGGACCAAGATCGAGTTGTCAAGTCACGAAAAACTTCTACGAAGAACGCTAAACACTTGGATCTGAAACGAAGCAGAAAGATCAAATCTTAGGATTTCCAGATCTGAAATAAAAACTCTAAAATAGCAAAGAATAAACCAAGAATCGAAACACTTATTATTAGGGAATTCGGAAGTCAATTAACACGTGAATAAACTTCAAAGAAGTCTCTAATTCAACCGAATCTGTCAATTGCACCAAAACAGAAAGTTAATTCAACAGATCACAAAAAGAACGAAAATTGATTTAGAATGAGGAATCGTGTAGCAAGAAAGAGGGAAATTATGGATGAAGAATGATCTTTGATAATCAAGAACGATTATGAGGTTCCCAAACCGAATCTGAAAAGATTAACATCCAAAACAGTAAATCAAACTCCAAATCCCAGCAAACCGAATTTAAATCAGAATTGGAAGGAATAATCGGCAAGATCAATGGAAAAGATGAATTGATGCTCGATTCTTGCTACCAAGAAGGGTGTTGATTAGTTTCTTTAACGTTGAAGAAGGCTGGAAAACACAGCAAGAAAACTTAAGAAGTTAGGATATGAAATCGGCACAAAACAGAAACTAAAAATAGATTAAACAGCAAGAAAATAAAGATAAAGTCCTAAGAAGCCTTGAAAACCCGAAAGATTCCACAACTCCCTTCAAACGGCTCTAATCTCCCCTCCAATGAAGATCAATGGCAAGAAAAAGGCTGAAGATGGCTCCCACAATAAAAAAGATTGTTAAAACTACTTCTAAAGAAACTCAAGAGAAAATTCTTGAAGAACTCAAAGAGAATTTTCACTCAAAGCAAATCTGAAATTTTTAATGTAATTGTAATGTGTTTGACAATGTGGCCGGCCATGCCTATTAATAGGCCTTCTAACTATTTTCCTAATCTCATTAGGAAAACTAAAAAATACCCTAATTAATAAATTGAGAGGGAAAATTCAGCGAAGGCATTTAATGGGCTGCTTGGGCCGAATTTTTACATATATAATAATCCCAAAGTCTAAAAATTAAACTAGGTATTTAAATAATTAAAATTTTACAAATTAGGCCACTTTGACAAATTGGCCTGATTTTCAACTAACTCTCATTTAACTTTCTTGATTTGGGCTTTGACATCTTATTGGGCCTTGTCTTCAAGAACTTGGGCTTGTAGTCCGTTTCCTACCGAACTTGGTTCGTTGATGCTCTTAACGGAGATCCAATGCGCCTTCGCTGCAAGATTTGGTTTCTTGGACCAAGATTTCTAAGATTTGAAATCTTGATTTTCTTGATTCTTGGAATCGCTCAAAACAGTAAAATTGGACCAAGATTCGGTTTCTTGATTTTCTTGAAAACAAGAAAGTGAATCTTGATTTTCTTTTTCCTTCGTATACGTATCTAAGGCCTTGCTAATGACGTCTTGAATGGTTCCATTTAGTTTCGTCCGTATTTGCTTGGCCTTTGACCTCGTTATTAGGCCTTGTGGTAGTTTGAGGCCATCACGTTCTTGAGCTTGAGTTGGGCCTTTGTGACTTCTATCAGTGTGGCTTGGCCGAGTGACCCAAGTCAGAGAGTTACACGGGCACGAACACAAGCTGAGACACGACCGTGTGTCTCTACTGCGAATGTCCATACAACCTGGCCTAGCCACATTGGCTGAGACATGGCTGTGTGCCTCAGCCGTGTGAGTCAGACGGCCTAGCCACACGGCCGTGTGACCCCTGCAGTTTTGAAAACTTTCTCTTTTTCCTGAAAAATTCTATATGTTTCCTATTTAGTCTCAAATTGTTTCTAATGTGTTTTTTGGGCCTAGAGGGCTTGTATATGGGACAATATGTAATTGATTGATTTTGCTATGATTGATGTAGTGAATTGTATGTTTAAATTTTTTGATAGTTTTGAAACGTGAACTCCGATAATGCTTCGTAACTCTATTCCGACGACATATATTGGTTAGGGGTGTTACAACTCACAACCTCCTAGGTACGACACCCTTTGCCAAAAGGGTTTGATACCCTTAAGGCAACAGGCATACTACCTCTTTGGTACCACTCCTTTTTAGCCAAGGTACCGCACCTAACTTGGGTGTTTGTTAAGAAATTATTTTTCAACTAAAAATGAAACTTGAAAATAATTTTAAAAACTTTATTTTACTAAAATTGATTTAGATTGGGTTTGTTATATCAAAACATTAGAAAAACCAAACTTAACAATCTCCCCCTTTTTGATATAACAAAACTTAGAAAATTTGCTTTTAAGAACTTCCCCTTAATCAAAGATTACTTTCAATTTGTGACTCCCCCTTTTTAAAGCACTATTTGAATACAAGATGAACAAATTCAAATTTTAAGGATTTTCCTTTTTGAAAGCTAATTTGAAATCCAATATAAGTTTTGATGCTTGGACAAATTGAAAAACAAAAAAAAAATACATTTGTCTAACATAATTCTGATTTGAATTTGAATGTTCAATGTGCATATTTTTAATCCTTTTTCTCTCTTATATAAAAAATTAGAAAATCAAAAGGGTGGTCCATTTTAAAGAAACAAATGAGCACAAATCATACTATCAAGATGAAGTTAAAGTAAGAATTGAAAATGACTTATAATAATAGTTAAAACATAATAAAACATTCAAAGAATGGTAACGATCATGCAAGATAAAATATCCAAATGAAAGTCATGAAAACATCATCCAAATCAAGCAGAAAATATCCAAAATAGCTAATTCATAAAGTTTGCCAACCAAAAGAAAAGACTAAGGCTTCCAACACAAAATAAATCCAACCATAATCAAGTAGTGAAAAGCAAGCATAATCACAATAAAATCAATTGTTCATGATAGGTGGATGAGATGGAGGATGAAAATGAGTCTTAAAAGTTGTCATATGCTCTTCTAGAGTGGACATCCACCCCTCAAAAGAAGCAACAAAAGAGTGGAAAAGAGTAGCAAAGTGTGCAGATATGGTGTCCGAGAGTACCAAAATGGGAATGAGTGCCATTAAATGTAACTCATAGTGACTCCAGAAAAGTGAATGTGCAAGGTGAGGTAGGAGTTGTATTCTGTGGAGTGTCACCGTTCGTAGCCTTATCTTCCTCGTGCTCAGGATGTTTTTCTTATGCATCGACTTGGTGGAGACCACCTTGTGATGGACTAACTTGTGAGCTACTTTAAACCTTGGGAGGCTTGACCTATGAACTGTCAATAAAAGAATCGTTGCAACTTCGAGGAGTCGCACCATTAATGAAACTCAATATGGGAGGATATAGATCAATATCAACATTGATACTAAGCTCCTAAAAAATGAGAGAGAGAATGATACCATACTCAAAGGAGAATTTGCTAGTGCAAGGCTTTTTAATGACACCAATCATATGAAGGAAGATAATAGCCACAAGGTTTAATCTAAGCTTGGTTTTGACACAATGGATAAGCCAATAATTTGTTAGATGGATTGTGGCATGTTTGTGGGTGGGTTGATTTTTCAAGCATTTATCAATTGAAGAAAGGGGCAAATTACATATAAAAGCCCTTTTTTAAAAAATTTACCGAAATGGGCTTGGTAAATAATTAATTACTGGAATGGCCTTATTTCCCCGAAAGCACGTCCACGTCAGCGCGATGTCAGGGGACGTGGTAGGAAAACGCGTCCCTGAGGAAGCGTTTTGCCTAGTGGACAGAAATCGCTCCCACAAGGGCGCGCTTTATGTCTAAGTAGGCAAAACGCTTCCTCAAGGGACATGTTTTGCCCGTGTCTCCTGTGATTAGGGTTTTGGGTTACTAGTTTAGGGTTAAGGTTAGGTTTTTGGTGTTTTTAAGTTTAGGGCTTTAGAGAAAAAATTAAATAAATAAGGGATTAGAGTTTAGGGTTTGTCAATTAAATTAATTATAAATTTTTCAAAATTGGATTAGGTTTCGTGTTTATTGTTTTTTAAGAGAAAAATTAATTAAATTAGGGTTTAGGGTTACTTGAGTAATTTAATTAAATTTTTTTAAAAATTAGATTAGGGTTTAGAGTTAAGAGTTTCTAAGGAAAAATCAAATAAATTAGGGTTCAGGGTTACTTGAGTAAATTAATTATAAATTTTTATAAAATTAGATTAGGGTTTAATGATTAGGGTTTTTAAGTAAGAACTCAAATAAATTAGGGTTTTGGGTTTTGGGTTACTTAATTAAATTATTTGTTAATTTAAAGAAGCTCCCACGTGGACACACTTTTGCTACAGTAGCTCCTGAAAAATTAATTTTGAGTAGACGTTTCTGTGCAAATAGTGTCAAAAACGCTTTAAGCAGGATGCTTTGTCAGTATAAGTACTGAAAGAAGCTCCCACGTGGACGCGCTTTTGCTACAGTAGCTTCTGAAAAAATAATTTCGAGTAGACGTTTCTGAGCAAATAGTGTCAAAAACGCTTTAAGCAAGATGCTTTGTCAGCAGAAGTACTGAAAGAAGCTCCCACATAGACGCGCTTTTGCTATAGTAGCTCCTGAAAAAATAATTTCGAGTAGACGTTTCTGAGAAAATAGTGTCAAAAATGTTTTAAGTAGGATGCTTTGTCAGCAGAAGTACTGAAAGAAGCTCCCACGTGGACACGCTTTTGCTATAGTAGTGCATGTTTGGCCTGAGGCTATAAATTATGCAAAATTTTTTCTCAGATTGCATAAGTTACAGCAAAAAAAATTTAGAGAGGCTAAGAAGGATAGAAATTGAAGATGAGTGAACGTATTAGTTCTGTTATTTACTATGATGGTGAGGTTTGCCACACCGAGAACGGTGTTGTTTTTTATTGAATACTACGGTGCGACTTGTTTTTAACCAGAACATAGATTTGACAGAACTTCGTAAAAGAATTAGGCGTAAAATATTTAGAACGACACCAATGAAAGTTCTGTCTATTACAAACCGATTTTGTTCTTCTATTGATCCGGTGAGATATGACTCGTTCGACATAAAAGGTGCTCCTAGCTTGGAGGAAATGGTGTAGACTCATTTCACTAGTGGAGCACCCTATATTGAGTTATATGTACAATTTACATCGCCAAAGGATGCACTTGCGACTGGTGTTCAAGAGGTATACACGACCCCTGCCCGACACTCGGTTAGTGGGTTACAAAACACGGAACAACCCATGTTTGGTAGCGGTGTGGAATACACAACCCCTGCACAACACTCTATCGGTGGATGGGACATGCACCTCGGTGGGTCGAT
Organism: Gossypium hirsutum; assembly: GCF_007990345.1. Taxonomy (NCBI): domain Eukaryota; kingdom Viridiplantae; phylum Streptophyta; class Magnoliopsida; order Malvales; family Malvaceae; genus Gossypium; species Gossypium hirsutum. The sequence goes on along the minus strand of NC_053448.1, from coordinate 22,714,398 downwards.
GTTTGATGCTGGAAATACGTACTGGGGAACGGCATCAACTTCTAGTGGTTGGCAATCTACATCCAATTAGGGACGTTATGAAACGCCCAGAAGAAGGGATGATGATATGTGACGTATTTAGGTTCTACTATGTATTATGTGTGTTTAAGTAGGTACATATTAAGTTAAGTATGTTTTGGTATTGATTTGATGTTGTTTGTGTTTTAATGAATAAGATTGCAAGTGTTTACAGCTTGTATTAGTGTAGAAACTAAGCCCTATAATGTGTTACATACTGAAGTGTAACATTTGCATTAGTTCCATTGAGTATATAAGTGTGTTTGCATTATATTTACAGCTTGTTAATAAGTTTTCAATAAGTTTGCATTACTTTAATGCATGTTTGTTTTGTTTACCATAAGGAAAAGTAATGGACAGCAGCTTAAGACCTCATTTCTAGCTCGGTTGAAGCTCAAACAATAATAGACAGCAGCTTAAGACCTCATTTCTAGCTCGGTTGAAGCTCAAATATGTGCATGCAGCTCATCTCAGCTCGAAATAGTTCTGAAAGATTGTTTCCAGCTCATTTCAGCTCAGTACATTTCTAGCTAGCTCAAACTCAGCTCCACCAGCTCAACTCCAGCTGACGAGTCCAAAAGCAGCTGAAACGTGTCCTATGTAAGGGCAAGTGTCCTATGCATTTGTGGCAGCCCATGTGGCGTCCAAACATGTGAGGAGCACATGACCGCTTGTGCACAAGAGTGTGTGTGTGCATGTGTAGCCGAATATACAAGGATAAGAACAAGAGAGGTTGTCGTTTGAAATTTAAATGTATGGCTGCTATTAAAATGACGCCAAAAGGAGTTATAACTTCTTATTTTAAACCCGTTTGATTACAGCCACGAATTTCCATCCAACACCCCTCTTTTTGTACTTATAAATACATATTAAAATGATGTATTCAGGTTAGATGATTTTTATGAAAACAATTACGTTTGAGAATTTCTCTCAAATTCGGTTCTTCATTGAACTTTCCTTGGCATTTCAGACTTAGTTTGTTGTGTCAAATTTTCTTGATACTTCGGGTTCCTAGATCGCTATCTAGAGGGTCCAAGTCCTTTTGACGTTGAACAAATTTGATTCGGGTTTGCTCAGTAGATTGTGCAGGTTCTTTCGAGTTTAACGTTATTCTATTCCAACGATTACTTTTGCCATTGTTGAACACTCAAGTTGCTGCCTTGGCCGTTTCATGAAGCATTCGACTGCACCGATTGAATTTCTTTTTGTTTTAAACGCCAACAACTTCATTTTCCTTCCATTTTCATTCTTTTTTTTCTACCCATATTTTCTAAGGCATGCTATCAGCATGCAACATGTTATAAAGCCTATGTTCTAAGGCATGAACATGATTGAATAAATCTGGAATCGTAGCACAAGTAAGGAACATGGCTTCCCTGAATTTCTTTGCCTTAGATCGAGTAATAGGTCCTAATGGTAAGACCTCCGGATCAATTTGCTTTGTTGGTGTGAGCGTGCGCACGTCATCCCCCCCTTCTGGAAAAGGATTTGTCCTCAAATCTGTAGAATCATCATAAGGGGTTAAATCAGAAACATTAAATGTGGCACTCACATTGTATTCTCCCGGCAAGTCTAACTTGTAGGCGTTGTCATTCACTTTCTCCAACACCTGAAAATGACCATCACCACGCGGTAACAGCTTGGACCGCCTCTGGGCTAGAAATCATTCCTTTCGGAAATGAACCCAAACCCAATCTCCCACATCGAAGGTGACTCGCTTTCTGCCCTTGTTTGCTTGCTTTGTATACTGTTGAGTCCTTCGTTCGAGGTTCTCCTTAACCTGTTGATGCAATTTCTTCACGTATTCTGCTTTTGCTTTACCATCCCTATTCATCACCTGTTCCTGCGGCAAAGGCAACATATCTAGAGGCGTAAGAGGATTAAAGCCATAAACAACCTCAAAAGGTGACATCTTAGTAGCAGAATGTACAGCATGGTTATAAGCGAATTCAACGAGTGGCAAACAATCTTCCCAAGTTTTGATGTTCTTTTTAATGATGGAACGAAGTAAAGTAGATAAAACTCTGTTAACAACCTCAGTTTTCCCATCAGTCTGGGGATGACAAGTAGTAGAAAACATAAGTTTCGTACCTAGTTTGCTCCAAAGAGTCCTCCAGAAATGACTCAAAAACTTCACATCCCTGTCAGAAACAATCGACCTAGGAATACCATGTAATCGTACAACATCTTTAAAGAACAAGTTAGCCACATTAACAGCATCATCAGTCTTATGGCATGAAATGAAATGTGCCATCTTCGAGAACCTATCAACCACAACAAATATACTATCCCGACCTGTTCTAGTTCGAGGTAATCCCAAAATAAAGTCCATTGAAATATCAGTCCAAGGGGATTCAGGAATAGGTAAAGGTAAGTACATACCATGTGGTGAAACCTTCGATTTTGCTTTCTTACATGTCACACAACGTTCACAGTAGCGTTCAACGTCCCGGCACATCTTAGGCCAGAAAAGATGCTCTTTTAAGGTGTGTAACATTTTAGTGACCCCAAAATGACCCATCAATCCACCTTCATGTGCTTCACGGATCAGTATATCACGCATTGAACCCTGTGGAATGCATATCCTGTTTTCTTTGAAAAGATATCCATTATGCCTGTAGAATTTTCCATCTGCACCTTTCTCACAAGCATTATACTTATCGAAAAAATCATGATCATCAGAGTATAACTCTCGAATATATGAAATTCCAATCAAATGTGAATCAAGATAACTCAATAGTACATATCTGCGTGATAATGCATCAGCAACGACATTATCTTTCCCTTTTTTGCATCGAATGACATAAGGAAAAGATTCTAAGAATTCAACCCATTTAGCATGTCGTTTGTTCAATTTATGCTGACCTGTGATATATCGTAAAGCCTTGTGGTCAGTGTGGATCACAAACTCCTTAGGCAACAAGTAATGCTGCCATGTCTCCAATGCCCGAATCAGTGCATACATCTCTTTATCATAAACCGGATAATTCAATGTTGCTCCACTCAGTTTCTCGCTAAAATATGCAACGGGCCTATTTTCCTATATTAAAACTGCGCCTATACCAACTCCAGAAGCATCACATTCAATTTCAAAAGTTTTAGCAAAGTCAGGTAAGGCTAACACTGGTGCTTTTGTCAAACAATCCTTAATTTTTAGAAAGGCATCTTCTTGTTCTTTACCCCACAAGAAGTTGGAATTCTTCTTAATAATCCCGATTAAGGGTGCGGTAATAGAACTGAAGTTAGGAACAAACTGTCGATAAAAACTAGCTAAACCATGAAATGATCTAACCTGAGTAATCGATGTCGGTCGTGGCCATTCCTGAATTGCCTTTATTTTCTCATGATCAACTTCAACACCCTGTGCACTCACAATGTAACCAAGAAATGTAAGTCTCTCAGTACAAAACACACATTTCTCTACGTTACCATACAATCTTTCTTCTCTCAAAGTCTGCAATACAGCTCTCAGATGTTCTACGTGATCCTGCAAAGTCTTGCTATAAACTAAAATGTCATCAAAGTACACAACACAAACTTTCCAATAAAAGATCACAGAACATGATCCATTAGTCGCATAAAAGTACTAGGTGCATTACTTAAACCAAAAGGCATCACTAACCATTCATACAAACCTAGCTTTGTTTTGAAGGCTGTCTTCCATTCGTCGCCTTCTCGCATGCGAATCTGGTGATATCCACTCTTCAAGTCAATTTTGGAGAAGATGACGGCTCTGCAAAGCTCGTCCAAGATGTCATCAAGTCTAGGAATAGGATGACGATACTTAATTGTAATTTGATTCGCAGCTCTACATTCTTCGCACATCCTCCAAGACCCATCTTTCTTCGGTACTAACAACACCGGAACAACACATGGACTCAGAATTTCTCGAATATAACCCTTGTCCATCAATTCTGCAACTTGCCTTTGAAGCTCTTTCTTCTCTTCAGGGTTAGTACGATAAGCTGGTCGATTTGGAATGGTAGCACCTGGAATGAAATCAATCTGGTGCTCAATGCCACGAAGAGGTGGTAATCCCTTCGGTGTTTCTTTCGGAAACACATCCTCAAACTCCTGCAAAAGGGACACAATCGATGCAGGCAAATCAGCAGGAAACTCAGCCAATAAACAATGATCTTTAAACATTAAAATAAACAAGGATTGGTGAGAGGAAAGACATTTCCTGATTTCTCGATTGCTTGCATATACGCTTATCTTTTTCTTCTCCTTTGCAACTTTCTTACTCTTTTTCAAGCTTGTTTGATCTTCAATTACTTGACTCGGTGTCAAAGGAGCCAAAGTAATATTCTTACCTGTATGCATAAAAGAGTATCGATTTGTAAAACCATCATGTATTGCCCTCTTGTCATACTGCCAAGGGCGCCCCAAAAGAAGGTGAGTAGCATCCATCGACACAACATCACAAAGGACCTCGTCCTTGTAATTTCCAATTGAAAACGGTACAACCACTTGTTTCGTCACTTTAAGTTCTCCACCGTCATTCAACCACTACAACTTGTACGGATTCGGATGCTTTGTCGTCTTAAGACCTAATCTGTCAACCATCACTGAACTAGCAACATTAGTACAACTACCGCTATCAATAATCACAACACATACCTTATCTTGAACCTTGCATCATGTGTGAAAGATAGTCTCATGTTGTTGCTCGTCTTGCACCTGTTGCACATTCAAAATACATTTGACAACCATGATCTCCATAACTTGACCAGATTCAGCAAATTCTAGGTCATTCTCTTCATCTTCTTTAGTCGGGAGTTCATGTACATCTTCCTCAGAATCTGACTCGATCTCTCCATCTTCTCGCATCAACATAACCCTCCGATTAGGACACTGGCTAGCAACATGTCCTCTACCAAGGCACTTAAAGCATTGAATATCTCTTGACCGTTCTGGTGCCACCATTGGTTGTTTGCCACGTCCATTATCAGCAATGGGAGGCTTTGGTTTGCTGGATTCGCCTGGCTCTCGAATCCGTAATGGCGGTTGTGGTGCTTGTTTCCTGGAATTGTTAGGGGTATATAAAGGATTCGAAAAAGATTTAAATGGAGTATTACCTCGAGTAGAAGCTTTTCTACGTTGTTGTCGCTCAATTTTGATCGCCATATGCACCATGTCATCCAACTCAACATAATGTTGCATTTCAACAATGTTTGCTATTTCAGAATTTAAACCTACCAAAAACCGAGCCATAGTCGCCTCACGGTCCTCAACTATGTTTGCACGCATCATGGACATCTCCATCTCCTTGAAATAGTCCTCAACGCTCCTGTTGCCCTGTTTCAAGGTTTGTAATTTCTGAAATAAATCTCGATGATAGTGAGAAGGAACAAATCGTCTTCGCATGATACGCTTCATATCTTTCCATGTTCTCCGAATCAGTTTGCTTTGTTGGTGTTAGCGTGCGCACATCATATGATGTACTCCCTACGACGTCTATCGGTGAGGGGACCTCGTATGTTACAGATGATGGTGGGTTAGAAGATGACTCCGATGTGGATCCACCTTGAGAGCCCGGGCCCGATGGTGTAGAATTTGCATTATTCTCTGAACCGGAGCCTATTCCAACTGAACCTGAAGATGTTGAAGGGGGTTCAGATGAAGAAGAAAATCCACGATTCAGGGCATACTCACCTCCAACCCACATGCATAATGTCGATCTGTCTGCAGATGATGCATTGGAGTTTCCAGATCTACCACACCGTTGCGTGATCGTACAAGTTCGGTACTGGATTTGGGTGAATTTTAAGTTGGTAGTCAGTTTTCCAACAAGGATGTTTTATTGGTGCTTTGAAACAACATAGCATCAATAACGGCATTAAGTGCCACATCGTTAAGTCCAAAGTTGATAAGTTTGAGGTGAAGTGTGCAGTGCAAGATGATACATGCTCATGAAAAATCTACGCCTCATTGAGGAAAAGGATAGGGTTGTGGGAGATTAAAAAGTACAAAGGTCCATATACATGTGCTGCAGGTACAGTATTTAGGGTTTCTAAAGAATACTGTTATTATGTAATGTTACATTATTTAATGTACTCCGTTTATAGATATTTCATAAGATCATCCCAATATGGATCCAGCTATGTTAGCTAGCTTGATACTACCCACGGTGAAGGCAGATCCTAGGACTTCAGTGCTGGTCTTAATTGCCAATATTCGTAGCCAAATGGGGTACACGCTCTCTTATCGCAAGGCTTGGACAGCTAAGCAGAAGGCGCTGGAGAAGATGCATAGTGGGTGGGACACTTCATATAATGAAATATGGCAGTGGTGTCAAGTGCTAGAGAGATACGTCCCAGGTTGCATAAGAGACCTTCAAATGGAACATGCGTACTACAACCGATTGCTACGTGGATGCCAAGTGTTCAAATGCCTGTTTTAGACCTTTAAGCAATTCCTAGACGCATTTCCATACTGTAAGCTATTGGTACAAATTGACGGTACCTTTATGTTTGGTAGATATACCAATCAGCAATTGGTAGTAGTGACACAGGATGACAGTGGGAGAATTCTTCCACTTGCGTTTGTAATAACACCCGAGGAGTCAGCTGATGACTGGGATTTCTTTCTATCTAGGTTAATGAGGCATGTGTGCCCCCAACCTAATATCTGTCTTATTCGGATCGGGGCACCGACATACTAGCTGCAATTGATCGACAGGGAAGCTTATGGCAGCGCACACACCATCGGTATTGCCTAAGGCATGTTGCTTCCAACTACTATAGGCAATATCCATCTAAGATTGAACTACGACAAGTGACCAACATGGGTATTTAGTCTCTATTAATATAATTTCGTTTGTCATTTTAGATTTATTCTAATTGAAAGAGTGGTATGTAATATTCGCTATAAACTTATATTGGTAGGGTATGAAATAAATAAAGATCGTTTTCATGAGATGTTGATAGTTTTGCGTTCAATTGACGGCGAAGGCGCTGACTACCTTTGTAACATACCTTTCGAATAGTGGGCATAAGAATACGATGGCGACCTACGATATGGTCATATGACCTCAAACTTGGCTGAATGCATAAATTCTGTTTTAAAAGGAACGCGCCATCTACCGATAACATCAGTTGTGCGAGAGACATATTTTTGTTTGGCAGCACTATTTCCAAAGCGAGCAGCGAGTTATGTAGGCCAGATGCAGGGAGGCAATGTACGGTGCAGTAAGGTAGTGAAAGAAATTAACAAGGCCAAGGCGCGGGCGAACACCATGCACACAGTGTGTCACGATCGAGACAACTTATGGTTTCACGTGACAGAGTTTGACAGACCGCACCAAGGTGTTATTGGCGGACAATATCGTGTACACTTACGAAATAGGACTTGCGACTGTGGGATGTTTGACACACTTCGTTATCCATGCGCTCATGTAATTGTAGCTTGCCAGAATCTCTGTTTGGATCCGATGAGCTATGTCGACGAAGTGTACAAATTAGAAAACATGTACAATGTCTAGAAACACGTATTCCCACCGGTCCCAGATGAACGTAAGTGGCCGTCGGTATCGCTTGCTCCCTTTAAGCTGTTAGCGGATAGAGAATTGCATCACAAACCAAAGGGTCGACCTTGCTCGACTAGAATACGTAACAATATGGATATTCGAAAAATAACTAGTCAACAGAAGTTGTGCGGATGGTGTAGGAACCCAGGCTATACAAGCGATAATGCCCAAATCGCAATAGTTGAACGTTATTGTAAAAAAAATTGTATTATTGATATTTTTTAAATTGAAAATTGGTACAAATATTCAGAATATTGACTTATTTAAAAGAAAATCTATTTTATTAAAAATATTAAAGTAAATTACAATTACTTTATTCAAAACAATGTTTTATTTTATTAAATGAAATAATATAGAAATATTCAACATATTGCCTTATTTAAAAGAATTTCTATTACATTAAAAATCTATAAGTAAATTTCTATTTTAGTACATGGAATAATATAAAAGAATTTCTATTTTATTACATCAAATAATATCAAAATATTCAAAATGTTTGTACAAATAAAAATCAATCTCCGTGTCCGCCGGATTCAGTGCCACAAGGCGGTCGTCGACGGTTACGCACTGGATTCCTCCTTTGACCAGCTTCTGGCGGGGATTGTGGTTGCTCCGGCTGGGATTCTGGTTCCTCTGGTAGGGGATCTAGTTGTCGGTATTGGGACGATGAGCCATCTTGATAGAATAGTGACTGTGGAGGTGTTTGCATCACCAACGGAGAAGCTGTTTGAAACCCATACGGTGATGGGGTTTGGTAAAAAGAAGAGCTCCCCGAAGGCCCCTCTTGCGATCCCTCATGTGACGCTAGCCTATACATCAGTGATCCACTCGGCGTAATCAAAAATGGAGATGAACCGGGCCATTGACTCCAACCTGCCATAGGACTAGAAAAATGAAACATATAAGGGTTAGGATACATAAAAGGGCAAGGATGCGCACCTGGCATCATCTAAAAAGGCTGTGTCGTGGGTATCGTCAGTTGAACTGCTGGGTCGGGTGACTGTGTTGGTGCTGTTGCTGTGCCCGGTGATTGTATGGGCGATGATGATGGCCGGGTGAATGTCTGGGCCTCGTTGATGGGCTTGCATCGTCATCCCTTCTTCTTGGATTTAAAGGGCCACGTTGTTCCCTTTGGACACGCAATTACCGCTGTCTTTCCTCTGCCGACATTAAATACGGCTTGCCATGGATCCTAAACCATGGCATGTATTCTGACACGCACGCTAACTCTGGAACGATGATCGGTTCCCGAGTTGGTATATAATCATACTGATCTTCCCACATATGGATGTAGTATGACTAGAATCTCGGCTAATTCGTATGCAATTGCCGTAGGTTGATTTTGTGATGATCATCCAACACCTCAAGTACCACGGGAATCGGTTGTCGGAATCCAAATTTCCGTAAACTCTGTCTAACTGGTGCACCTCCACAGTCACAAAGTTGACCAATGGGACTTTCACATGCCAAGCGTTTGGGTTTTGGAAGTACTCATCCGGAATTACTACTCGAATTGTCGGATCCTCGTATGGTGTCTATTGAAACTATATGACCATGATGAAAATATTAGTTATATACGAAATACTAAATACCAATCGACTATCTCATGATGGAAATATCTATTTTATTTCATACTTACTTGTGCTTCCGACCGTTGGTCTAATAGAAGCCGTATATCTTCAAGACAGGTAGGTAATCGAGCATAACTTTCCGGATGGTTCCACCTAATTAAATCTACAGAATAATTGTACAATCTAATATAAAATTTACCTTGTTATGAGTGGGAATGTATACGAGTGGTCCACTTGAGGACGTAAAAATGGAAAGCAAAACCGTGCCCATGACTGCAGTAGTGACAGGCAACCTCCGATTTTCACTTTATTCGGTAGTGTCGCCCCGCACATCTCCCGGTGTGTACCCGAAACGCAGAAAATAGGATTCAACGAAAAGCCGAAATTGCTTGATGTTTGGACAGAAATAGTAGGCTAATTTTGAAAAATCACCATAAATTGTGGAAATCAAATTAGAGGATGAAAAAAATATGAAATTAAATCTTATTGAGTCTAGTTTCTTATAAAAGAAATGGTGTGAGTAATGAAATTGTAAATCGTGAGATATAATAAGTTTTGTTAGACAAGGTCAGAATGAACCATGATTCCTCTGTTCTGACTTTGGAAAATCATCAAAAATTGGAGAAAAATAATTAGGGGTTAAAATTTACATGTTTAAATTACTAATGAGTCTATTTTCAATAGAAACTAATGATAACATCATCCAAATTTTTTACTAAGAGATAATTAATTTTTAGCAAAGAAAGGTTGAACCTATAAGATAGCAGAACATGGGTAAGATTGAAGATTTTACTGTACTTATTGGCTGAACCAAAAATTCTAAAAATTTTATGGTAGAAAGGTATTCAAGCATCATTTCAAAAACATCAAGCAGACCTTAATTTGAAATTTTGCAGCTTAAGATATAAATAATTTAGTAATAGTGACTCAAGTAGATAGCTTTGAATGAACATATAAGTAAATAGTGAAACCATATATGAATATTTAGCTAACACAGGTTACATTAAAAATGGACCACGCGGCCAAGACCAATTTGGCCCGAGTGGGCCACACGGGCGTGTCGGCCCAACGGGCAGTCTACATGGGTGTGTGAACCCATTTTCACTAAATTGATTGCTAAGGTTGCACAGGTCGCCCAAGTCGACTATGAACCTACTGTATGGTCGGTAAGCATCACTTAGACCCCTAATTGTACGAACTGACTTTTTGATTTATATATGTGTTGAGCATCATGGTAGTATGCTTGTCTACTGAACAAGTTATATGTACTGTGTTGAAATGCTGGTACTCCCATGGCGCAGTAAAAATTAATATAAAAATAATTCTAGCGATCCAACCCATGCATCTATGTGCGAGGAACGAATCGGGGTGAAATAATGGTTTGAAAATTACCAAAACTTCAATCTGAGTAGACAATGACACCTCGACAACGAGAATTATGATCTACTATCAAACCAAACCGCAACCTTTTATGATTCCGACCTCTATGTAATCCACCCAGTTTAACAATGAACGGAAGAAGTCTCCAAAACTGTTTTGGAGAATACTTTGCTTGATGGCCGCTAGACCTCACAAGCAAAGTTTTTTTTAGGGTTTCTTTAAAACTCTCTTTATCTCACCCTTTTATAATTGGTATATATATAATGAATCATAATTCATAAAATTTTTATCCGAACATAATAATCATAATAAAAAATAAATAAATATAATAATGTTTTTAACTGAGAATTATAATTGCATTAAATATAACAAGAATTCCGGTAAACTATATTTATTTAAATTTATATATGAACCAAATCCATATATTAATAGAACTATGTTCTCATTATGTGTACAACACCCTTGTACATATAATATGTTCGATATTTTATTTCCCAATTAAATTAATTCTATAATTAATTTAATTCATGTGACAACCAAACACAATACCAACTATGTTTTATTCCGTTCATTTCAACCATAGGGTGTGATGCTATAGGTTCTTGTAACGTTAGCAGTAATACTAGAACGATTCTAATGTTACAAACAATGAGTGGCATCTAGCAATGCATCATTGCTACCTAAGTTGCAAGAAGTCATGATTCGACACAACCTTTTTGTGATTAACCTTTCATGCATTAATCTTTAAGTTCTTTATCTCTGGAATGGACACAAGTCATGGAATAGTCACACTTGCATAGTCCATCCCATGTTCCTTGATATCTTGAGTAGACTATGATATATAAATAAGTATGACATCTCATATCAACTTGTTTGAGGATGACCATGCATTTCCAGTCTCACTCAATCAAGTGGCCTAAGATATTGCTCTCATTATGTAGGAGGGACTTATCCTATATTGATCAACCATATCCCTCTACATAGGTTGTTGTATATACAACATTAGCCTTTATAGAACAACCAATTACGGTGTACGTTTGACTGTGTCAAAATATACAACTCATGATGTTGGGATAATGATGATCTCAATTCTGAGGATCATATACATATTAATCACTATGAGTAATGTTGTGACAATTACATAATAATCTAAGAAACATACTCATAGAGGGTCAGTCCAATATGTTGTTCTCTAACACACATATTCGTGCATTGATTTTGACACTCCATATCAATGACAACTCTTTATCATCAATCAACTACATGTTAGTCTTAATGCATTATTGTTGTCCTAGTCAACAGTAATATTTGACTAAGGATGTTTTAGGAATAATCATATTATTCTCAGGACATTATTATAAAATAGTTTATTTATACACACAAAAAAGAAACTGAAATAATAATGGCAATGCCTTATATTAATAAACATGGTAAATCAAGTATGTTATTACAACCATCTCATGATTGATCTTTGGGCATACTCTTACAATCTCCCACTAACACTAAGACCAATCACTCATATATCTAATACCAAGTGACTTAGTGTGTAGATCATGCTTCTGTTGTGTCAGAGGCTTGGCCAGGGGATCAGCAATGTTATCATCTGTAGGTACTCTACATATCTCTACATACCCTCAATCGATAATCTCTTGAATAAGATGGTAGCGCCTAAATATATGTTTGGATCGCTGGTGAGATCTCGGTTTTTTAGCTTGTGCAATGGCTCTATTGTTATCACATCGGAGTTCTATAGCATTTGATATGCTAGGCACAACCCCTAGTTCAGTAATGAACTTTTTGATCCAAACCACTTCCTTTGCTACCTCACTGGTTGCAATATACTCGGCCTTTATTGTAGAATTGGCTACTGTACTTTGCTTTGAACTCTTCCAGCTTACAGCACCACCATTAAGGCAAAACACAAAACTTGATTGTGATCAAGAATCGTCCTTGTCGGTTTAGAAGTTGGCATCAGTGTAAGCTTTTACACTTAACTCTTCCTCACCTCCATATATTAGGAATGTATCCTTAGTTCTTCTTAATTACTTAAGGATATTCTTGACTGTGGTCCAGTGACCTTCACCGAGATCTACTTGGTACCTGCTTGTCATACTTAAGGCATATGAGACATCTGGATGGGTACATAACATTGCATACATGATAGATCCAATAGCGGAAGCATATGGAATTTTACTTATGTGTTCTCTCTCTTGTGGAGTTGAAGGACATATTTCCTTCGAGAGTGAAATACCATGTCTCATAGGTAGGAATCATCTCTTAGATTCTTCCACACTGAATCTTTTCAGTACTTTATCTATGTATGTACTTTGGATTAGACCTCGTAGTCCTCTTGATCTATCTCTATAGATCTTGATTCCTAAGATGTAAGTGGCTTCGCCCTAGTCCTTCATAGAAAAACAACTTCCTAACCAAGTCTTAATAGACTGCAAGGTAGGTATGTCATTTTCCATGATAAGTATGCCATCCACATACAGTACCAAGAATGTGATAGTGCTCCCACTAACTTTCTTGTAAACACATGGCTCATCTTCACTTTTGATAAAACCAAACTCTTTGGTTGCATCGTTAAAACAAAGATTCTAACTTCGAGAAGCTTGCTTTAATCCATAAATGGATCTTTGTAGCTTACATATCTTTCTAGCATCCTTTGGACTGACAAAACCTTTAGGTTGTGTCATGTACACATCCTCTTCAAGTTTCCCGTTAAGGAAAGCTGTTTTGACATCTATCTGCCAGATTTCATAGTCATGAAATATAGCTATGGTGAGGAAGATCCTGATGGACTTAAACATAGCTACAGGAGAAAAGGTTTCATCATAGTCAACACCATAAATTTGGTGAAAACCTTTAGCGACTAATCGCCCCTTGTATGTTTTTACATTACCATCTACGTCGGTTTTCTTTTTGAAAACCCACTTGCACCCTATAGGTTTAACCCTTTCGGGTGGGTCAATCAAAGTCCATACTTGGTTTTCATACATGGGATCCTTCGTGAAAATTTCGTTCAAAAATTTCGACGTATGGGCACTCAATTTAGCCAAAAGGACTAAATTGTAAAAAGTGCAAAAGTTGAGTTCTACATGTTAGAAGTGTCTAATTGTTATGAAATTTTAAATTAGAGGTCCTTAAATGGTAATTAGACCATTGGTTAACTTGTTGGACAAAAATGGACAAGAGATAAGTGAAATAGGAAATTTTTAAGTTGGGGGATTTTGGTCATTTAGTAATTAAAAGAATTGAAAAGGCCAAAATAGCAAAACATTTGTCCATCTTCTCCATGGTGGATGAAATCAGCAAGGGGGAAGCCATATTTAGGGTTTTCAAGCTTCCAAGTGCCATAGTAAGTGATTCCAAGCCACGTTTTTAATGTTCTTTACATTTTTAGAGTCTCGGTAACTTGATTTAGCTTATTCTAGCAATAATTTAACCTAGGGTTCATATTTGGAAAAATACCCATAGGTGAAATGTGTTTATTTTGATGTTTTATGGTAAAATATAAAGCTTAAAATTATGTTAAATAACTTTTGCTAGCCGGTTTTAAGTGAAAACGAGTAAATTAACACAATAGGTAAAAATACCTAATGTTCATAAGTAAGTGTTAGAGTGAGAAATTGATGTTGCCATAGAAGGGAAAAATGTTCAGCATGTCATAAAACATAAGAAAAAGGAATAAAGTATAATTTTTGAGCCTAGGGGCAAAATCGTAATTTTGTGAAGTTTTAGGGGCAAAAATGTAAATTTTCCAAAATGTGATTTTTGGACTGGATTGAATAATGTGAGTGTTAAATAAGTTAAATGTGTTATTATAAGTCAAGAAAGACAAGGACTTGACTTTGATTAGTGAAAAAGAAAAAAATAAGAAAAAGTGAGAAATTTCACGATTGAACATTCGGAATAAAAAGGGATACGAATGAAGTGACAGAAATGATCACATGTGTGGCATGGACTGTGTGTAGGCCACTATGTGAAAGTGAAAGTGATGGTCACGTGTGTAGTACTATGTGCAGGCTACTACGTGTGCCCGAATGATAGGTCGCATGTGTTGTACTATGTGCAGGCTACTATGTGTACCGGATAGCTTCGATCACGTGTATAGTACTATGTGCAGGCTACTATGTGAACTGGTATCATTAATTATAAGGTGGTTGCTATGTGCTGATCCCACCAGATATCATTGATTACAAAAGGTGATTGTTGTGTGTTGGATCCACCGTGTATTTATTATTATTCCGAAGTGTTCATCAGGAAATTGACTAAGTGAAAATACATGAGATCATGTAACGATTAAGTGTGATTGAATGATGAATATATGTGTGGAATTGAAATGAATAATGATTGAAAGTGAAAAAGTGAAATTATGAAAAAGTAAAATTAGCAAGAGAATAGTTTTGGACAGTAACAATAGTGTGACTTTGAAAAATCACCAAAAATGGTAGAAATTGAATTAGAGAGTGAAGATATTAAATGAAATTTTAATGAGTCTATTTTTACATAAAAGAAATAGAGAAAGCAAAAGAGTTATATATTTTGAGATATTTGAATTTTAGTGAGGCAGGGTCGGATTGATTTTAGAATCCCCTATTTTGAATTTGGAAAATAATTAAAAATTTTAAAAAAATGATTATTACTTACAATTTATACTCTTAGAATCCTTAATGAGTCTATTTTCAAAAGAAATAAATGGAAATATCATCTGAATTTTGTAGAATGAAATAATTCATTTTTAGTGAACAGAGATCAGAGATGTTGAGCAGTGAAATAGGGGTGACTTTAAAGAATAAACTATACTAATTTGCTAAGCCAAAAATTCTAAAACTTTTATGGTAAGAGGATATGTGAGTCTAGTCTTCGGGAAAATTAATAGAACTTAATTTAGAGCTCTGTAGCTCCGGATAAAAATAATTTAGTGACTATAACTCGAATAGACAACTTTGAATTTAAATATAAGTGAATAGTGAAATTATGTATAATGCTATTTAAGCATGTTATATACATAAAGGATGTGGGATGGAGAGGAGGAGGAGGACAATAAAGTATATGAATTAATTGTGTATAATTGGTTAAATTTCTTATTATAATCGATAAATGTTGAAATAGGAGTGATTCTTATATTGGTGCATTACTGGTCATGGTAAGCTCATGAGAGAAAATAAAGTTTCATAGCATATGCGTGTGGTATATTTGGCATGAAACGATGTCATGAGTGACTCATGAATTAACTAATGTTGGTAAGTTGATGCATAATTATAGTATTCAAATATATACATATTTGTAATATTTTGCTATGTGATTCGGAAAAAGGGGGATAAATAACATACTAAAAATTCGGCCATGGTGCTAGTTTATGTTAAAGGAGTGTTT
The DNA here is from genome assembly GCF_007990345.1 of Gossypium hirsutum. NCBI lineage: Eukaryota > Viridiplantae > Streptophyta > Magnoliopsida > Malvales > Malvaceae > Gossypium > Gossypium hirsutum. The sequence goes on along the minus strand of NC_053448.1, from coordinate 22,698,480 downwards.
TATGACATCTCTTAAGTAATGAATGTTATGAATTTTGAGATTAATTTGCTAGTCAAATAAATGACAAATGAATTGTTTGCGTATTCGTAATTTTGACATATGCTTGGTATATGAAATGTAATAATATATGCTTGAATAAACTTTAAGTATTTGAATGACATGAATTTGATGGTGATAAGATTCGAACATTGAATTCATGAAGCACAGGTGATGTATTATTATTGTGTGATAGCTTGGTTCGAGAAATTGGTTAGGTAAATGGTAAGTGAAAGCATTTATGGATATAGAAGAAAATTTGGAGTGAATATGAAATTTAGCTCAATTAAATAATTTCATCAATTAAACATTGTATATACCAGAATGTGTTAGTGAATTACATATTCGTAAATTGACATTCGAAATTCAGTTAGTGATATATGAAAATAACATGAAAAGATTTATGATTGTGATTAATATTGATTCTGACTTAAAGTGGATTATTCAATATTGGATTGATTTAACAGATATATTGAGCATATGAATGGGTATGTATTGGGCCTCGTAAACCCTAACTAGTGACTCGAAGATAATAATTTGAAAGTTTTTAATTTGGATGAAATTTTATAACTCGGTTTAATATGTTTATAAGTGTATTTATTCTGGTAATGCCTCGTACCCTATTCCAGCGTAGAATATGGGTAAGGGGTGTTACAATGTAACATCACCAGATTCGACCCTAATGTTTAGGCTGGGTTTGGGGTGTTACATTCAATGGAAATGGTTTTAACGCGATGACTCAGTTTTCAAACACCCTATCATGTGACATCGCTAAATCCGACCATAACGTCTGAGCTGGGTTTGGGGTGTTACATTTAGTGGTATCAGAGCGAGGTTGTAAAACTCGACTGTGGATTATGGATTTTATAAAAATTGGGCTTTCAAAAAATTGATTGATGTCTAAATGATTTGAAATGTTTTTACTGAGTAAGTGGTACATCGAGTCTCCGACGCCGATCCCGTAAGTATTCTGAACTGTGATTTGTTTTAAACTGAAACTGTTATGGATAGTATATTCTGAAACTACTATAGGTAGTAAACTGTACCGAAAACACTTTAGTTAGTGTATACTGAAAATTGTAGAGAAATTGGAAACTGTAGTGAGACTATGATTTATGAAAACGAACTCTAAATAACCGATACTGTTTTACATAAAACATTTGTTAATAAACATTGGAACTGTAACTGATTCATAAAACTTATAATACCAGATAAATCCGATTAGATATGAGCACATGAGGTATCCGCGGACGGGGTACTAGAGGCCAAGGTAAAGGCCGTAGAGGGGCTCGAGCTGAGTCCTCATCATCGGGTAGCCGACCAAATTTGGATACGAGTGAGACACTAGTGTCGCCCGTTACTGAGACTAGGTCTCAAGATTGCATGGATGGGGACGATGCATTGTCCCAGGCTATGCTAAGGATTTTAGAGAGGGTAACTGGGCCCAATATTGGATTTGGGGGCCGAGGGTCAGTTACGGAATGATTCTGGTCCAATGGAGCTGAGCTCTTCAACGGTGTCGCTGGGGTCGCCCCTAATGTGGCCGAGTACTTGATTGAGGCCACAGAGAGGATCATGGATGATCTAGATTGCACCCCTAAGCAAAAATTAAAGGGTGCAGCCTCGCTGCTGTGGGACGAGGCTAATCAGTTGTGGCTGACCGTTAAGGAGGGCACTCAGCCCGAACGTCTAACCTGGGAGTTCTTTAAGATTGCCTTTTAGGGGAAATATGTCGGAGCTAGTTATGTAGATGCACGTAGGAGGGAGTTTTTGAATCTTACACAGGGGGATCGATCAGTGGCTGAGTTTCTAAGACTGAGCCGCTATGCGGGGTATGGTGGCATCTGAGTATGAGCGATCTGTCTGCTTTGAGGATGGCTTGAGAGATAATTTGAGAGTACTGATAGCCCCGCAGGGGGAGTGAGATCTTTCTGCCCTGGTCGAGAAGGCGAAAATCGGTGAGGAGGATATGGAGGTAGTCGTGATTTAAGAACATCAGAACTACTTATCTAATGTTATCTCTGCACTGGTGGCGGAGAAGTTGGTTTGTAAGGGATGTGAGGCATTCTTGGCCTATGTAAGTGTTTCGAATTTGGGGACTCTATAGTTAAGGATATCAAAATGGTATAGGATGTTTCGGATGCCTTTCCTGAGGAGCTACCGAGTTTGACTTCGAATTATGAAGTGGAGTTTGGGATAGAGCTACTTTCTGGTATAGCTCCGATGTCTATTGCCCTCTACCGAATCGCACCGAATGAGCTTACGCAGCTTAAGGCTCAGAGTTAAGAGTTATTGGATAGGGGGTTCATCTGCCCTAGTATGTGTCTGTGGGGAGCACCAGTACTGTTTGTAAAGTAGTATGATGGATCCATGCGGATGTACATCAACTACCTGCAACTGAGCAAGATTACCATTAAGAATAAGTACCCTCTACTGAGGATAGATGATCTGTTTGACCAGTTTTGAGGAGCTTCAATTTTCTCTAAGATTAACCTCCAATCTGGATATCATCAATTAAGGGTTAAGGAGGTTAATGTTCATAAGACGACATTTAAAACTCGTTATGGTCACTACAAGTTCCTAGTGATGCCATTTAGATTGACGAATGCACCGACAGCTTTCATGGATTTAATGAATCGAGTGTTTCAGCCTTACCTGGATCCGTTTGTGGCGATATTCATTGACGATATACTAGTTTACTCGAGGATTGAAGATGAGCATGACAAGCACCTTCGAGTCGTTCTTCAGAATTTGAGGGAAAAATAGCTCTATGCTAAGTTTAGTAAGTACGAGTTCTGGCTGTGTGAGGAGACATTTCTTGGTCATGTAGTTTCGGTTGAGGGGATTCAAGTTGATCCTCGAAAGATTGAGGCTGTGTTAGAGTCGAAGCAGCTTAGGAATGTGTCTGAGATCTGTAGTTTTCTGGGACTGAAAGGATATTATCGATGATTTGTAGAGGGTTTTTCATTTATTGCAGCACCTTTGACTAAGTTGCTACGTAAGGGTGTGCCGTTTAACTGGACTGATGCGTAGTAAGAGAGCTTTGAGAAGCTCAAGACTGTACTGACTGAGGCCCCTGTTCTAATACGGCTAGAGCCTAGAAAGGAGTTCACTGTTTATAGTGATGCATAACATGTCGGTTTGGGATGTGTGTTGATGCAGGATGGTTAGGTGGTAGCCTATGCGTCTTGTCAACTTAAGACCCATGAGGCAAATTATCCGACGCATGACTTGGAGTTGACTGTTGTGGTATTCGCACTGAAAATCTGGAGGCATTATTTGTATTGTGAGAAGTGTATAATCCACACTGACCATAAGAGCCTCAAGTATCTCCTCACTCAGAAGGAACTTAATCTTAGGCAGCGCAGATGGATTGAGCTACTTAAAGACTATGACTAGACCATTGAGTACTACCCTAGTAAGGCCAATGTGGTGGCTCATGCACTGAGCTGTAGGATTATGACTGATTTGAGGGAGATATTTGCTCGCCTAAGTTTATTTGATAACGATAGTTTATTAGCTGAGCTTCAGGTTAAGCCCTCATGGATTGAGCAGATTAAGGGTAAGTAGTTGGAGGATGAGTCGTTGGGTCTTAGATTCTGACAAATTAAGGGTGGTAGTACTACGGATTTTGTACTGAATAGTGATGGGGTACTCTGTTTTCGTGGGAGAATCTGTGCTTCGAATGGTACTGATTTGAGACAGGCCATACTGAGAGAGGCGCATAGTAGGCCTTATGCTATGCATCCTAGAGGAAATAAGATGTACTGAGACCTCCATGAGTTATATTGGTGGCTAGGGTTGAAAGGTGAGGTTATTGATTTTGTGGGCAGATGTCTAACTTGCCAGTAGGTTAAGGCTGAGCATCAGTTACCTTCGGGTTTGCTGCAGTCGGTTAAGATTCCTCTTTGGAAATGGGAGCGTGTAACTATAGATTTCGTTAATAGGTTTCCTCCAACACCCACTAAGAAAGATTCAATATGGGTCATCATGGATCGATTGACCAAGTCTGCCCACTTCATATCGGTTCGTACTGATTATTCTCTGTAGAAGTTGGCGAAGCTTTATATTTCCGAGATAATGAGATTGCTTAGAGTACCAGTTTCAATCACCTCTGATAAGGATCCTCCTTTCGCGTCTCGATTTTGGGGGAAGTTACATAAGGCTCTGGGTTCAAGGTTGGACTTCAGTACTGCATTCCATCCTCAGACTGATGGTCAATCTGTGAGGGTGATTCAGATACTGGAGGACATGTTGAGTGCTGCCGCTCTGATCTTACTCATATTGTCCCTATTGAAGAGATCGAGGTTAGGCCAGATTTGACCTTTGAGGAAAAGCCGGTTCAGATTTTGGATCACGATGTTAAGGTTTTGAGAAGGAAATCAATTCCACTAGTAAAGGTTCTGTGGTGTAACCATAGTATTGAGGGGGTCACATGGGAGCCTGAAGATGCGATGTGTCAGCAGTGTCCTCATCTGTTATGATCAGGTAAATTTTGAGGAAGAAATTTTCTGTAGGGGGTAGAATTGTAACGCCCAAAAATTTTAGTTTTGGGTATTGTGAATGTGTGACACAAAATATTTGTCTGCTTTAGTGGTTATGTATTCTGGGTGTGTTTGGGAGGTCCCAAGTTCAAGCCAAGACTTGGGCAAATTTCCTATCTTTAGTCAGTAGGCTTTTAAGTAAAAGTTGGCAAATAATTAACAGAATATGTCTGCTGGTCTACTGGATAAGTAGAGTGTTAGTGTGAAGGAGGTCCTGTGTTCGAATCTTGGCGTGAGCATTATTTTTGCTTGTGCGTCTAGGAGAGTTTGAGATGGACTAAAAATCTGAGTAATGGATTTAGTGAGGAGTTTGATGGAGAGAAATAAGGGATTGGGGTGGTTATCAAATATTCTGTTCATCTTTTATTTCCCCAAAATCCCTTTACCCCCTTGCCGTTTTTCTCTTCATTGCTGCCAAATTTCTTCTCTCTTTCACCCTTTATCTTCTTGATTTTTCTTTTCCCACTTTGCCTCGTGCCACTCCACGTTTGTCTGTGATAGTTCGGTAAGTTTTAGATAACTGATTTGCCATCGTTTGTTAACTTTCTTCTGAATTTTTTTGTTTATGCCAATTAGGGAAGGATTCAAAGTCTCGTAATCACCAATCAGAGTCTTAGTTTGTGTAGGAATTGCTATTCATCTGTAGAAGGTAAGGTTTAGTCGCTTATGGGTTAAAACCTCGATACGAGTTCAATTTTGGATCACGTTATGTGAGATTAAATTAGTGTTATTTGTTCAATTATAGGCTTTGGAGTGATCGGGGACTATTGTAGCATCAAACGAAACCAAGTGTGTACCCGAAATGCAAAAAATGGGATTCGGCGAAAAGCTAAAATTGCTTGATGTTTGGATAGCAGCAGTAGGCTAACTTTGAAAAATCACCATAAATTGTGAAAATCGAATTAGAGGATGGAAAAAATATGGAACTGTATCTTATTGAGTCTAGTTTCTCAGAGAAGAAATGGTGTAAGTAATGGAATTGTAAATTGTGAGATATAATAAGTTTTGTGAGACAAGGTCGGAATGAATTAGGGTTCCTCTGTTCTGAATTTGGAAAATCATCAAAAATTGGAGAAAAATAATTAGGGGTTAAAATTTACATGTTTAAATTATTTATGAGTCTATTTTCAATCGAAATAAATGGTAACATCATCCAAATTTTTTACTAAGAGATAATCAATTTTTAGCAAAGAAAGGTCGAAGCTATCAGACAACAAAATAGGGGTAACATTGAAGATTTTACTGTACTTATTGGATGAACCAAAAATTCTAAAAATTTTATGGTAGAAAGGTATTTGAGTCTAGTTTCAAAGACATCAAGCAGACCTTAATTTGGAATTCTATAGCTTAAGATAAAAATAATTTAGTAATAGTGATCAAGTAGGCAGCTTTGAAGGAACATATAAGTAAATAGTGAAAACATATATGAATATTTAGCTAGCACAAGTTACATTAAAAATGGACCACGAGACCAATACCAATTTGGGCCGAGTGGGCCACACAGGCATGTGGGCTCACACGGGCAGTCCACATGGGCGTGTGACCCCATTTTCACTGAATTGATTGCTAAGGTTGCATGGGTCGCCCAAGTCAACTGTGAACCTACTGTAGGGTCGGTAAGCATAACTTAGACCCCTAATTGTACGAACTGACTGTTTGATTTATATATGTGTTGAGCATGATGCTAGTATGCTTGTATACTGAAATGGTTATATGTACTAATGTCTTGAGATAACATGTCATGACTTGTATGTTGCATTGCATGGGGTTGGGTTAATTATATTTGGAGGAAGTGTACGGAAAGGCTTTTAAGCCTAACATATTGGCAGCTCAGCTGCAAATTACTGTTTTGTGCCGCATTCGGTACTACTTGGAGTGTAGGGATCGCTGGGTTGATTTGATCCCCACATGGAGTGTAGGGTTGGACGGAAATGGTGTGTAGAGGCTGGTTGGGTAGGACTTTGTTACTGAATACTGCATGACTGCTACTGATACTGAGATGGGCTAAGGCCCAAACTGTTACTGATATTGAAAAAGGGCTTAGGCCCATGACCACTTTAACTGTGCACTGTGATTTGCTATTGTTTGTTTTCTGTGGGATTACATACTGAGTTTTCCTATACTCACCCTTTTGTTTAAATGTGCACAAGTAATCCCCAGATCTACATAGATTAGTACGGCAGAGGACTCGGCGGTGACGATGGTTTTGGACTTTCATGGTTTTTAACCCATACGTACGATAATTGGTTTTATTTCTATTCTATTTTTACTGGCTAAGTTTTTGGGTTGTTATTAGACTTTCGGACTTTGGTTTTGGGTTTTAATTATCTTTACCTCATGGATTACAATTACTAGTAGTAGGAAACCTCGGCTTTCAAAAGAAACAAATGTTTTTCCTAAACGCACAATTGTTTAATCTGTTTTAAAAGCTTCTGCAAACGAATACCATTTTGAAACTATCGATTAAATAAGCAACAAAATTTTGGAACTAATAAGATATTAAGATAAGAAATTCAATGGACATGGTTTTAACGTGACGACACGATTTTCAAACACCCTATCATGTGACAACGCTAGATCCAGCCATAACATCTGAGCCGGGTTTGGGGTGTTATAGGATCATCATTGTCCCCAAATGTCTTAAGAGATGACGAGAAGTTTCCATTAATTTATCTATTACAAGAATTTGAGGTATCAAGATGGGTAGAAATGGTGTCAATATCAATTTCAATCTCGGCTCCATAAGGTAGGATGTTATAGTCGTTACCATGCAACTAGTGTAATCATGGACAAGGTTAGCATATGAATAAAAAGCTCGAATGAGATTGTCGTGACAAATGCAACTATAAGATAACACCTTCGTCTAACCTCATTGTCACAAAACCAAGTAAGAATAGGAAACTTGTGGTTGGTAGTTCCACAAAGGTTTCTACTGATTCCAATTCAAACTCCTTTCCATTTGACAATGAGCCACTAAGCAACATTATGAAAGCTCATACCAAAAACCCAAATGTTCCTTCAACATCTACACTGAGGAACAAAAGAATGAAACAAGTCTGTGTGCTTAAACAATTAGCTAATGCTATAGAAAATAAGAAAAAATAATTAAAGATGAGAAGTAAAAACTGTTTTGGGATCCAAGCTACTCCAAAACATACTCAAAGCTAATCTTCAAAGGGTTCATCCATGAGTAGAATATTGATGAAAATAGTTTTGGAGGTCATGGAATCGATCAAATACTCTACAATGTTGGAATTTTTGGATCTGTGTACCATGTCTAGGCATTATTAGATAGGTTATGTACGACGTCTATGCAAACTTGAACAAGGGGATCACCATTGAAGGCCCTCATTTCTATCATAAGGTTCTTGTCCGAGGAAGTCTCTATAATTTTGGCCCTAAACAAATTCAGAAGGTTTTGAATTATTATACTATGAATTTTGTCGAACTTGATGAATCCTTGGACCAAACAACTATAATACTAATTGAAAACCTTCATTCAACTTAGCAAGTAAGAGGTACTCTTCATGTCTCCTCCCTTTCTATTATTTATGCCGTAATTTTTCCATTGGTACTAGAAATTGGCTACCTAATAGCCAATGATACAATGACTAAGAGAATGGTTGTCCTATAAAGGAAACTTGTGGACATGATTGAGTTCGACTTTGGTCAACTCATTTTTTAAACGATTACCAAACATGTTGAGAAGCTATGTACCAGGTAGTTGTCGCCTTACCCCTCTTTGATATTCCAAATTTAAATCTCCCAATATGTAAGAATTATGAAAGCAACAAAATAAAGGGAGAAGCTTATCTCTGAACTTAAGTTTTCCTACAAATGGATTGAAGGAAAAATGTGTTGAATGAGCAAGAAGAGGTTTCTAAAACTGAGTTAAAAAAGACTGCTAAAGGACAAGCTCCACTCATGAAGTGCCTACTACCAGAGACACTATTCCTATTACCACAGGTATAAGGGAAAGAGCCATTGCCAAACTTTGAGCCTTAATAGAGCTTTATAAGAGATATGGCGATAGGTTACGTGTTAAAGCCAAAGCAATGAGGATAAACATTGAGAAGAAAAAAGCTCTATTGGTCAATCTTCTTGCTCATGATGATGAGGAATAATTTGACATTTTGTTAAACAAAAAGTGGGAGAAGAAAGTGAAGGTGGATAAGGAAGCTAAAGTTGCTACCTAGAGGAGTTATCTACAAAGGGGGAGTTACTTTAGGGGATTCATTATTTTTTATCTTTTTTTAGTTACTGGACAACTGTAGTAATTTTGATGCTTGATGTTGATAGTTCATTTTGGTACTTGCTGATGATGATACATTTTGATTCTAATATGAACCACTTTTACTTTAATGTATTATTTCACTAAATTAGTTTGTTTAGTTATAATATTGGTTGGTGAGTTATTGATGCCATTCCATACTAGCATTAATGATTAATTCATTAAATTATTTACTAAGTTAAGTTTATTAAGTTCATGGGGAAATGCTAAATAAGAGCTAAGGTTTTGTGTTGACATAACTCTCTGGTTTGTGTATGTTTTGTTCAATAAATTGTCAAAAGGGGAGATTGTTGGAAAATATGAAACTGGAAATTGTGTGCCAATGTATTGCCCACTTCCCTAACACTAGAGTTGTTTTAAGACAAATTCCATATTTGAAGTGTTAGTAGTTTATAGAATGGTTCTTATGGGTTATGCTGAGTATATGGATGATATCTAGCTTATCAATGAAGATCATATCACTTTGGGAAACAATTTTTGAAGATTGGATCAAATCGGATCTTCCCATCTTATCCCTTGGATCGTTGATATTGGATTGACTGAAACTCTAATTGATTAGCTGCCATGATGCCATGTTTACATTACCTGTTATTATTATATTTTATTCAGCTTGTGTTATTACTCTTTTAATGGGATTGTGATATTCTTATGTTAGCAAGTCTTGAAATAATCTATTTAATTGAGATAATTGTATAAGTTATTGTATTGAGTGCTTAAGCACTTAACCTATTAAAAAATGGAACTTTTCTTTGAGTGCAATTTGATAGTAAAATCGTTTGTGTTGTGGTTTTACTTACTGTGTTCATAGGGGTGAACTTATTGGTGAGAGTACCTATCTTCAAGGTGAAAAGCTGAGGAAAATTCTCACGTGGTGTGTAATAAGATAGAATCACTTGTTGTAATTGTTGAAGAGAGCAGATATTTCTCACTAAGCTAGGCGACGCACCCGTAAGGAAACCAAACTGCATTAACAATTCCCTTGTTAGTTTTATTAACTGTTAACAGTTTGGTGCTAGAGAAGAGCCCACTTCCTAGTCACTCCTTCCAAACACATAGCTTGTATTGCAACAACGATATTAAAACTTCAATCTTTATTATAGCTTTTCACTAAAAGTAGCTAGTGTTATTTTCCACAATTCATTGTGGCAAATTAAGCTCTTTTTAACACTTAATGAGCTTATATTCAAGCAATTTGATATCTTTTTATTCAGTTTATGGACTTACTATTTGTGTATATGATTTCAATAAAATGAGCTTTTTAGTGTGTTTTATGATTTTTTAGGCCTATGAGTAAGTGAATTGCCTCGAATGTCACAACATTTAGAGGGAATGTCATGACACCCATATTCAAACCTAAAAGGGGAATATCCAGCCATCAATCTTGCGGCAACAAACTTCGAACCTAAAGGGAGAGCATATAGCCTCAAATGTCATGAAAACCACTCAATGTCGCGACATTGAGCTTCGAACCAATAGGGCAAACATTCGATGTTCAATGTCACGACAACAACCATAGGATGTTGCGACACTGGTTAAACGAGGCCCATTTATCAGCCAAGGGTGTTTTTGTCCACACAATGACAAATAACTTGTTTAGCAACTTGTAAATGGCCTAATTTGGGAATCTAACAACTACACTATAAATATTAGCTCTTGGACATGTTAGGGGGCTCTTTTCATTTTGAAATTTCCTTTCTTCTTAGAATTAGGGTTTTCAATTTAGTTTTCTGTTCAAAATCTTTATTGTTTCAATTAAAGTTCAATTTTAGTTCTTTTAGTAATTTTACTTCCTTTATTTTCGTTTCTACTTCAACCGAATCAAGATCAACATCCACCTAAGGGTTTCACAGACCCAAACTTCAACAAATATTTTTGGATTTAGATTTCTCTTCTCCCTTCTCTTATTTTTACATTTAATTTGAATGAGCAATATATGATTATGGAAAGTTGCATCTAGTATGGCTAGGAACTAAGAACCCTAGGAAGATTGGCGAGAAGAAGTAGGAGTGATTGACTAAGGGTTTTGAGTTTACCAAAAATTAGTTGGAATAGGTTAATTGAGATTAAACCCTAGGATTGATGACACTAGAAATTAACTTAGGTAGATGAGGCCAAAAGGATAGCCTACTTAGCACCAACTTAATCTAGTTCAATTTAAGTGATTAGGTCGAAAGATAAGTAGGTTGAATCGATCAATTATTCTAGTTAAAGTTCGAAAGGTATTAACTAGGCTAATCATTAGCTAATTTGTTAAAAGCCTTAATCTGAAGTTAATCATGAACACGGATGTGAGTTAGTTTTCTATTTGCTTAATTTGATGGAAATCTGGATAGTTTATTTTAGCATTTATTTTTATGTTATATCATAAATCATCTTTCTACTATTTTCTTTGTCATAATATAATCAATATGTAAGTAGTATTTTGACCTAGTAGTGTGTTAATTTTCAATTTAGTTTAAACAAGCCTCCCTTGGGTACGATCCTCAGAATACTTCCCAGTGTTTTGTTGTAGCACTTTAACTATATTAGAATTTAACATATATACTCACAGAAATCGTTCTTAATAAAATACATTTAATTCCATATTTACAAAGCCCCAGTGCACACACATCAGGGTGCGGTCAAGTTGTTGGTGCAGTTTCCGAGAGGTATCGGTGTTAAATTAAATTGTTACTTCTGAATGCTAATAGGATAAGTAGGAAAATTGAATGTTATAGAGATACGGCTATTTTTTTTAATTTTTTCTAACAATTTATTTTGTCTACTAACTTAATTTATCTCTCTTTCTCTAATTTCAGTATATGACTTGAAGCAAGGGCGACTTGTTCGAGCCAAACCTGAAACCAGAATGATCCTTGAGACAAGCCAAGAGGCCACTGTTGCAACATTACCCACTAGCAATAGATTTGCCACAAGAGAATCCTTTGTTCGAGGATCCATGTCACGCCCCATATTTTATTTACTTTAATTCGCTATTGCATGTCAAATAATTCAAGTAGCCTAGTGGTTAAGTGAGTAAATTATTTCCAAAAGGTCCTAATACCAAGCCCCTACACTTTCAACCTTTCAATTAAATTTTTGTGACAAATTTTGCATGAATTCAACACCCTTGTAATCCAACCCATGAGTTGCCATGCTTGGGAAGATTCTTTCCTTGTTTGCATGACCAACATTCCCTTTTTGTTCCTTTATTCCCTCCATGATCCACCATTTGCTCCCCTTGTCCCGAAACATTCTTTTCTCTCCTCTATTTCCTAGTTGATGTCGTCCAATGCATGTAGACACATGCTTCACTTTTTATTGTTTTTCATTTTGCTCTCCTCCCATCTCGTTTTCATCATCCTCCTTGCTCCTCCCCTTTTCTCTCATTTTCTTTCATTTTTATCACTTAATCACCCCTTTTCTTCCCTTCTCCTCCACCTAACCACCACTAGTAGCCAATCGAACCACCACCTCACAACCATAATACCACCGCTGAACCACTGTGGCCGTTGTCCACGACCAAATTTATTCATTTTTATTCTATTCTCCTCCTCTACTTGTAATCGATTTTCGAAATCATTCAATTTTAATACTTTGATCTTAAAAGTGATTTATTCATGTCCTATTTCTAATCCATCTTTTCAATATTTTTGTCATATTTTGTTCAGTTGTGAATCCTCATCCCTAATCAGTTTGTCATGGGAAATCATTGAGCCCTACCCTTTTGATATTGCATAAGTATTGAAGATCCTCCAATTACAATATATTGTCTTACTTTTATACTCGATTAGGACATTTCTAACGTTACAATTTATTGTGTATTCGTGAAGTGATATTCGTAAATCTCAAATCCATACTCCACGTTTTGGAAGAGTGCATTTAGATAGCCGATTAAGTAAGTATTTTACTTAATCACTAAAAAGAGAGTTATTTATTAAAATAACATTATTTTGACACAATACAAATTTTGGTTTAAATTAAGGATTCAAGGATTGATCTCTTCCCTGAGAATCAGAAACAGAATCAATATCATCAGAATTCATGAAATCATGTGTGGGGATTTATCTTATCAAAGCATATGAAATTATTGTTAATTGTAAAAATGTGAAAATATTAAATATTTGTTAAGAAAACTCTGAAATGAAAAATGGACGAATATTGATGCGAACCGGCTCGGTGAGTTGAGTCGAGTCGTTGATGTGCCCGATCGTAAAGTTAAGTAAGACTTGGATGGTTCAAAGTAGGCTGATCCGAAAGATGGAAATAGGTTCACAAAGGTTTATATTTCGAAAGAAGATAGTTTAAAAAGCGGAATAAACAAAGATAAGAAAGATGGATGGATGGAATAGTGAAATCAAAACAAGAATGAACCTGTAACAAAGGTTAGGACCCGATTCTTAAATGTTTTAAGGTGATTGGCCGAAAGCAAGATAGAATCGAGACCCTCTATCTAGGGAGATAGGAACCTTCGGTATAGGTGAATGCCACATTTATAAAAGTGATAAGTACGAAAGAAATACGAGATTGATGCCACAAGAGTTGTCTTGATAAGTCAATTCAGTCTAAAGAGAACAATGAGAGTTTGAACACTCACAAAAGTAATATGATATTAATCAAATAATAAAAAAAAGTCCTTTTACAATGAAAATGAACAACTATTTATAGTGTTCAGCTAGGTAGCCGAATGGCCTAAGCAAAGACTTAATATTTAAGTAATTAATTAGGCTAGAAAATGCTAGAAAATTCTAGAAATAAAACACTAAATTGCGGGAGTTAAATTCAGCTGAATTTGAAGCTCAAGGACGGTTTCTAGAAGAGCAAATGCACTTGGAGAAGTTGCATGGTACATGGCAGCATCTAGGTTTAGCCAATTGAGCTTAAATGAGCTCATTAAAATGCAATTCTTGGCTGAAAAGATACCAGTATTCAAGGAGGACGTGAACAACCTTGAAGGTGTGAAAAAGGAGTTGGAAAAGTCTTTGGAAGTGTAAACAATGATCAGCCAAACGGTCCTTGGTGTGAACTCCAAATGTGAACACATAGCTGCTGTTTTGGGGAGTGGATCGACCTGATTTTGGGATATGAAATTGGCTGCTCTCCTTGGCTGAATAAGCACCTTGAATCATCAAAGAATGAGCCATATCCATGAATCTAGCCATCCATGTATCCAGCCATTCATGTATGCTCCCATATGTTGTATTGAACCATGCATGCACTTGGACTTTAATGCCCCTTCATGCATTCGGCCATCTTACAAGAAAAGCATGAACTAAATTAAGTTTAAATGTATGTTTGGCTGAACTAAATGGCATCAAGACAAATTAAACACTAATTATCATACTAACTAAATTAAGACAAATTAATTATAGTCCAGCCACCTAATTAAATTCGGCTAACAAATACATAATTAAAACATGTAATAAGCTGGACATATTAAAAACGATAGCAGCAAGACAAATTAATTAGATGTAATGAGCTGAACAAATTTATGATATGTACTAATTAGGACATAATAAAAACATGTATTAACAAAGAACATAATTAACACACATAATTAAAATGTCCAGATTTAAACAAATTAAGTACTTAATAATTATGGAGCTGTATCAACTAATTAAACTAACTCAATTTATTTAAGCAACTTAAATGTATGAAATTAAATAAATTAAAATCAAATTCAATGAGCTAGAATCAATTCCAATTGAGCTCCATTGGATGGGTCGAGTTAAGAACAAGCTGAGAAAACTAAGATTGAGCTCATTGAGCTGAAGTTAAGCTTTATCTTGCACTTGGGGCCCTTGTGTTTAGGCCATTCTCGATGGCATGGAGTGGTGCCGTAACATGATGCGGTCGGGTTCGCATCATACCCTCCCTCTTCAAGACGATTTGTCCTCAAATCGGGCTACTTGCTCGAGAAAATTTTTTTAAGATCATGAACCCTTTTGTTCATAACCCGAACAGAATCATTTCCAAAACTTCGAGAACCACAAATGGTTCAAGAATAAATTGAGTTATTTCCACGCCCTCCCTCTTTTGGAGGTAACCATTCCGAAGTGTCACCTATACAAGAAAGAGATAGGTTAGTGACACTAGAAATTAGAAACTCAAAAGAGCTTTCGAAAATCTTGTTCAAAAATTGAACATATAAATCAATGTCGGGATCAAAAATAGAAGTTGGTCTTACCTTATCAGAATGAATTAAGAAATTCATTGATGGCAACAAACCTGAGTCACAAGGTATTCGATAGCTATAATTTTGGAATTCAACTTTTCATGGTTCGAAACCCTTAGACAATGATTTAGAATGATGTGCACTAGGGTCAAAGACAAAGTATCCTCTTACCATTTCAATTTGATGTGACAATTTCAGGATCGGAATCATAGAAAGGACACGATGCAATTTTAAGTCATGATCATGCAAAACATGTTCAAACCTTTTAAACCACAATATGGAGAAATTTCCAGATTCATAATTTGAATTTTAAATTTGCAAGCCAACAATATTCACATGCTTTGTCTTCACAGTTAGCGATAAAATTCGAAAAAGATGAAAAAGTTCAACACATTTATTCCAAAAAAATTACAGTAGTCACCTTTACTTAGCAACATCTTAGGCTCGCATACTCCGGGCATAAAAACATGGGTTGGATCACTCGTTCCACAACGCAACAAAAGTTTCATTCTCAACAATAAATCGCACATGTCAAGCAAACCATATTTAGGTAGGCAAACATGCAAACATTCAAGCTTCTCAAATTTCATTCGAACAGACTTACACGAGTATGCGAAATTTACACAACGAATCAGCAAATTCAAATTATCATCACACACAAGCAGATTAGGTGTTTCACTTGTCAACTTTTTATCACAAAAGACCAAATTTTGGTCTGGTTGATTTACTCTTTCTTTATGAACAATCTTGCCATCATCATAATCATGAGCAGGAAATCACTTCGTATTGCTATGTAAAGCAAAATCAACATCAATCAGAATATAACAATCATATAAATCAAATTTTGTATGTGAATAATCTTTATCCCACATGATCTCACTTTGTTCTTGCCTATTTAATCGAACGCCTTCAATAAAATTGCCAGCCACAAACTAATCATAGAAAAGATTTTCATGGCATTAATTGAAATGAAATCATCAACAATAATGGACAAACAATAATTAGCCAATTCAACGTGAGAAGCTCTTTCACAAAATAAGTTTTCAGCAATCTTGTCACTAACATGCGAGTGAATCTATTGAGACTCGCATAACAAAGAACCCTTACCTTGTTTACCTTTGAGCGCTAATGGACTAAGGCCATCTACAATCTTACCTTTCTTGTTCAATCAAAATCTCCTCTCATCGGAAAGGTAATGAAGCTAGAATTTGTCAATCGAATCATCAAGAACCTGAGAAGAAGCAACATGAGGAAAGCTCACATGTTGGTTAGTAAAAATGTTCCTTCCTTGTTCGCTTTCATTTTTTTCACTTGTTTCTTTTTCTAACTCATGTTCAAACTCTCGTTCGTTTACCGTAGTGTCTTTTATTTTGGAAGACTCGATGACACTCACATCTTGCTGATTTTCATTTCTTTCACTCTCTTTTTCAATTTTCTTTTCTTGATTACATTCTTTTTCAGTTTTAATCTCTTTTTCCTTTCTTTCACTCTCTTTTTCTTTTTCGATTTCTTGTTCTTTTTCTTTCATTTTTCTTCTCTCAATCTCATTCCATATTTGCTCATTTTCCCTCATTAACATCTCTTGCCTCTCTTTTCATTTTATTTCTTTTTGTCTCTTCCTTTCTTTATAAGATGGAGATGTTACAAATGAATTAGAATGAAAAGACTCTCATTGGGTATGTATGGAATGATGTACATATGAAAAATGATCACTTTTTTGAGACTGATTCTCGGTGGATGACTACCTTGGTGCATACGAAGGATTACTTGTGATTTCTTGTTCGTCACCTTAAGAAGCTTCAAACTTGGAACTTGTTTTACGTCATCTTGAATTTCTCGTTGAATAGGAATCATGGTATGAATCTCTTCTCACCAAATCATTGGATGTTTGTCTTCCCGATGATCATGTTTCCATTCCTCGACTTGAAGAAATTTACTGCCGTTGGAATCGTTCATCCAATCGCTTCAATCATTATTTGATGGGTTCCAATTTTCTTTGAAGCATTTGACCCATCTCGTGAACAATTGCTTGATATGTTGGGTTGGACAAAGCATCGCCGTAATCATCAATCATTTCGAAACTTCTTAACATTTTGTTTAATCACACAAAAAACCTCACAATCCTCTCACAAAAAAATTCACACAATTTGGAATTTAACACTCTAATAGTCTCTCTAAACTCTTGCCTTTTTTCGCTCAAGTTTGCCTCTCAATGTTCTCGATGGACTACTTAGACAAATCGACAATTTTTGTGGAGTCAATTTGCAAAGTTGATGTTCGGTTTGGTTTAGGACTTGAAGTGGGTATAAAGGTAGGCTAGAAACAAAACAAACAAAAGTGTGGTCGAATGTTTTGTTGAAAAGAATGGATTCCGGCAGAAAAAAATATTGTTGCAATCAAACTTCACCCTTTTTTTATGTTTTCGTGACTCTTTTTTTTCTTTCAATATCTCAAATTGCTCTTTCACAAATATATATATTTCTTATCTTTTTTTTTCATGAATTTTTTTTCATGAATTTTTTTTACGAACTCTTTTTTCAGCTAATCAAACCCGAGAATGCTAAAAGTATCGATACTTACTTCATTTTTACCAGCTCTGATACCAAATGATGCGTACCAGCTCGGTGAGTTGAGTCGAGTCGTTGTTATGCCCGATCGTAAAATTAAGTAAGACTTGAATGGTTCAAAGTAGGCTGATTCGAAAGATGGAAATAGGTTCACAAAGGTTTATATTTCAAAAGAAGATAGTTTAAACAACGGAATAAACAAAGATAAGAAAGATGGATGGATGGAATAGTGAACTCAAAACAAGAGTGAACCCGTAACAAAGGTTAGGACCCAATTCTTAAACTTTTTAAGGTGATAAGCAGAAAGCTGGATAGAACCGAGACCCGCTATCTAGGGAGATAGGAACCTACAGTATAGGTGAACGCCACACTTAAAAAATTGATAAGTTCGAAAGAAAGACAAGATTGACGCCACAAGATTTGTCTTGATAAGTCAATTCAGTCTAAAGAGAACAATGAGAGTTTGAACACTCACAAAGTAATATGATATTAATCAAATGATCAAAAAAGTCCTTTTACAGTGAAAATGAACAACTATTTATAGTGTTCAGCTAGGTAGCCGAATGGCCTAAGCAAAAACTTAATATCTAAGTAATTAATTAGGCTAGAAAATGCTAGAAAATTCTAAAAATAAAACACTTAATTGCTGGAGCTAAATTCAGCTGAATTTAAAGCTCAAGGGACGGTTTTTAGAAGAGCAAATGCACTTGGAGAAGTTGCTTGGTACATGGCTTGGGAATTGTTTTTATAACTTTGAACTATGGCTTGGGGCTTTTCTTTTGGATTTTAGGTTTCTAGATGATTTTGCATGATTAGATTTTTAAAACTATCACCTACGACGATTTATGAATTTAGTTAGAAAACGCAACACTATTTGCTTATTTAACTGATATTTTACAAGATATGACAAAATTATGATTTCAAATCAACGACTGAGGTTTGGCTATGTTATTTTTCATTACGACATTTTCTTGAAATATGATGTTTTCTGTAAACATTTAATACTTGAGTTTTTCTAAAGATAATTGGTTTTCACAAATTTCTTTTCAAAAGAGAATTTATAGACACCATTTGGCTCTTTCTCAAGCAAGCCAAAATGACTATTTTAAATAATGAAATTAGTCGAAAGAAATTAATTAAATGATTTCCTACGCCATCTTTATGGCCAATATGATCTTTGAGATTCAGTCATAATGTTTAGGTTGGGTTTAAGGGGTTACAACCCACCCGAACAAAACCCACCACCAGTAATATCGATAGCACAAATCGCCAACCCTATGGTAAATCAGGAGAGGACATTGTGTGACTAAGCGATACCTACTTTGGATGTTGTGAGAGGCAGGATCAAAAAGTCGACAATAAACACTAATAATTTTAAGATAAAACTGAAAGTTTTCCAAATGTTACAAATAAATTTGCAGTTTCGAGGCTCTATGAATGAAGATCCGAATCATCACTTAAAGCGCTTCCTTAATTTATGCAACACTTTCAAATTTAATGGGGGTCATTAATGACGATATCTGTCTTTGGTTGTTCCCCTTTTCCTTGTGTGATAACGCATCTTATTGGTTAGATTCGTAGGATCTAGGTTTGATTACTACATGGGAGGAGCTCGTAGGAAAATTTTTGACAAAATTCTTTCCACCAAGTAAGACAATATAGATGAGGCGAGATATTGAAAAATTTCGACAAACGGAGGGTGAAAATCACAATAAGGCATGGGAGCGATTTAAGTTGTTGCTGTGTAAGTGTCCACACCATGGAATGTAGGAGTGGTTACATATGCATATATTCTATAATAGTTTGGACGAAAACCTAAGGTCTAGAATAGATGGAGTGTCAAAAGGGGCCCTTACGAATAAGACCTATGAAGGAGCCTGCCAGCTTATTAAGTTAAATAAAGATGAAATAGAAAATCTTGTGGATGAATCCTCAAATGATTATGAGACTCAAAAGGAAGAAGAAGTAGTTGAGCCAAAAACAAAATCAAGTGCTAGTCTGAATGTTAAAAATGTACCATTCCCGTCGAGGCTCTAGAATAAGAAGAAAAGGGACGATGATGAATTTGTAAGTTTTTTAAACTTGTTTAAGTACTTGAATGTAAATTTACCCCTATTGGAGCTAATTGATAAAATTCCCAATTATGCCAATTTTTTAAAAGAAATTATGTCTAAGAATAGGAAACATAAAATAGGGGAACAAATAAATATAAATGCCTCATGTAGTGAGATTGTAATTAAGAAAATACCCCCAAACTAAAAGATCCATGTAGCTTCATAATTCTGATACAGATAGGAGACATAAACTTTGGCAAGACCTTATGTGTTTTAGGGGCCAGTGTAAATTCAATGCCCCTATCTATTTACAGAAAACTCAGACTAAGGGAACTGAACAACACATCGCTAACACTACAGTTGGTTGATAGGTCTTTGTACACATTAAAGGTGTATTAGAAGATGTATTGGTCAAAGTTAGATAATTTATATTTCTTGTAGATTTCAATGTCCTTGACTTTGAGGAAGACCTTAAGATTCCTATTCTATTGGGTAGGGGTGAGCAAAATCTTATTCAATTCAAAATACTTGATAAAAATTTAAAATTTTCAATTAAATAGTTTGAGTTATTTGAGTTAATTGAGTTATTCGGATCAATTTGAATAAAAAATCAAGTTTTTTGGTTTAACTCGAATATAAATTACACAATTCAAGTTATCTAAAAATTCGAATAAGAAAAGGAAAAACTATGTCGTTTTGATAAATGTTACCTTTTCTAAAGTTCAAAGTCAAATCATTAAGTTAAAAGGTAAAACTATGCCGTTTTGATAAATGTTTACCTATTAAGTTAAAAGGTAAAACCATTATATTATTTATGTAGTTAAATAATCTTGTACTTTGTCTATTAGTTAAATAATCGGTCCATGTAAACGCAACATTGAATATAAATAATAGAATACATTAACTCGACTCGACTTGACTTGAAATTTTTTTACTCGATTTGTACCATCCCTATCCCATATCCTTCGCCAAAATAAGGTTATAGAGCATTACCATAAAACCATAACTTAAAAACATTCACTTCTAAACATTTCCATAATCAAAGTGTAATCCATTCATACACATGCTTATCGTCCCTTATTCGAGCCCTCGGGGCCTTAGAAACACTTTAGAAATGATTTGGGACTAAATCGAGAACATTTGAAACATTGAGGAAAAAGTTAGAAAAATTCAGATTGTAGGGGTCACATGGCCTTGTGACTCACACGGCTGAGACACACACCCGTGTCATAGGCCGTGTAACATTCGAAATAGAGACAAACGATCATGTCCCAGCCTGTGCTCGTGCTCGTGTAACTCTCTAACTTGGGTCACATGACTAAGCCACACACCCGTGTGCCAGGTCGTGTAACACTAGAAATGGCCTCACAACCCCGTGTGCCAAGCCGTGTGGTAGGCCGTGTAACTTTCAAAAAGCAACCTTTAAAACCTACAGGGGACACACAGCCGTGTCACATGGCCGTGTGGATAAAAAATAGGCTAAATTGAAGCCATCTCTTTCACCCAAATCAAGCATGTACCTACAAGCCATTTGCACATATAACCAAGACCCTAAATCATGTCCAAAACATGCATAAAATAGCCAAATATCCATACCAGATATCCATAAACCAATATGCCAAAAGACGCCTTAATCACAATTAAATTACCTTACCTAAACATATGATTTACCTTACTTAAAACATACACAACTAATTCAATAGCATCATAAAGCATGTCACAAATGAGATTACAAGCAACACAACATGACATACCCTACCAATATGCTAAAAATAACCAACCAATGTGCCATTCATATAAACCACAATTGTAACCAAAATTAGCAACTAAAACGAGTAAACTTTGATCCATTACTAGCATAGCACTTCATTCATTAACAAGCCAAAACAAACCACAAATGATCAATTCCATACATTTTTAATTGTACTAAGAAGATACCTATTTACAATATTAATAAAGTACCTAACATCTTAGTTTAGTATTTTTGTCCTAATGTACCATAACAACTTATATAGCCATATATACATGCCACGACCATAAGCAGAACAAGAACTACTAGCATTGATGAATAGTGGGAGCCGTAGATTCGATCTATCCAAAAGTCAGCAATAATGATCTACAACACAATGCACAAAAACATATAAGCTTAAAGATTTTAGTAAGAACATAACATATCTTTTAACCTAACAACAATTTAGATCAACTCACAATTTGAAGTTACCCGAGTATAAACAGGGGCACAAATGTGCTATTTAGGGGTATCGAAGTACAAATAGGGGCACGTATGTACGATTCAAGAGTACCAAAGTACAAACAGGGGCACATATGTGCAATTCAAGGGTACAAAATTACAAATAGGGACACATATATGCAATTCAGGGGTACCGAAGTACAAACAGGGGCATGTAAGTGCAATTCAGGGGCACCAAAGTACAAACAGGGGCATGTAAGTGCAATTCAGGGGCATGTAAGTGCAATTCACGGGACAAATTTCACTTACATGCAAACAAATTTAGCTTATCCAAATGGAGCATTCATCCACGAAAATGATACTTTGTTTTATTCATTTTCGTTTTAAGTTTATTTACTTATTTACCTAATTAACCTTTAAAATCTTATGAAATTTCAATAAAACCATGCCATGTATGTTCACTAACCACACAAAGGGTTCAATTACCATCTATGTCCTTTCACTTTGAAGTTTCATAGCTATTTGATACTTTTAACTAATAGAACTCTACTTTTGTACCTTTTATGATTTAGTCCTTTTTAATCAATTAAGCATGCAAACGTCAAAATTTCATAACGAAAATTTAATACAAGCCTACTAACACACAATAATAATATTTTCACGTCAGATTTGTGGTCCCAAAACCACTGTTTCTGCTTCACTAAAATCAGGTTGTTACAACTCTTCCCCCTAAAGGAATTTTCCTCCTCAAAAATCTTACCAGAAAAAGAGGTTCAGGTATTACAGTTTCATAGCTTCTTCTGGCTCCCAGGTAGTCTCTTCTATACCGTGATGTTGCCAAAGAACTTTTACTAAATCTATGTTTTTGTTTCTCAATTCTTTGACCTCTCGAGCTAGAACTCTGATAAGTTCTTCACTGTACGTCATATTAGGCTGAATCTCAACATCAACTGGTGAAATCACGTGTGAAGGGTCTGATCGATATCATCGTAACATCAATATGTGAAAAGCTAATCTGTAAGGGTGCATTTGGTTCGCTGTATTGGATTAGAGGTGTATTGGATTAGAGGTGTATTGGGATTAGAGGTGTATTGGATTAGAGGTGTAATAGCTAATCCACTGTTTGGTTGAATGTAATGGAATAGAGGCGTAATAGTAATCTTGTGTTTGGTTGAATGGAATAGAGGTGTAATAGCATAATGGAAAAAACTAAAATGACTAGAATACCCTTAGCATAAAATTGTTTTGGTAAATGATTATTGTTATTGTTATTTAAATTTTAATAAGATTATTATTATCAGTAATAAATATTTTAATCATATTTAAACATAATTATAATTAAATATATTTTAATTAAAATATATAATTTAATAAAATTCTTAATAATCAATATTCTTATATGAATGTACTCAAATCATAATATATGATACTATAAAATATAAATTAACATAATTATTAAATATATTATAATTAAAATATATAATTTAATAAAATTCTTAATAATCAATATTCTTATATGAATTTACTCAAATCATAATATATGATACTATAAAATATAAATTAACATAATTATTATTAAATATATTATAATTAAAATATATAATTTAATAAAATTCTTAATAATTAATATTCTTATATGAATTTACTCAAATCATAATATATTATACTATAAAAGATAATTTTAAATAATTAAAATTAAATATATTTTAATTAAAATATATGATTTAATAAAATTTAAAATAATTATAACTAATAAATTATCTTATATGAATTTGTATAATTTAATAATATATAATTTCATAAAATTCTTGATAATAAATTTTCTTATATGAATTTATACAATTTAAAATAATTAATATTAAATTTAATTTAATAATGATATATAATTTCATAAAATTACTCAAATCAAAATATAACTTGAGAATTATATTCTGGATAAACATAATTAACTTATATTAAGAAAATGTTAGATGAAATAATCTTATATACAATCAATGTATCAAATATAAATTTTATAAAAATAATTGAGAGACAAACAAATTAAAAATGAGAGCAACTAGGTTTTATGTATATATATATGTACGTAGTCCATGTTAGGGGCTAGAGAATTAAGAGGCAAAGAGCTATATTGGTTTTGGAATGAAAAAATTGGTACAAACTGCAATAAAAGCTGAAATTAGGGGAAGAAAAAGCTAAAGTCCACAATGTAGGTAAAGGAATTGATTAATACAACAAACATAGATGTTTGTGGGAACCCATGGTTTATTTTTCAGCATCTGCTTATAATTTTGTGTCATTAAATTTATGATAAAAATTTCTTTTAATTCTTTTTTCATCAATTAATTTGGGGGTACCATTCTAGGCCAATGCCCACATGTCTTCATTTATTGCTATTATTTTGCTCTTTCATCATTTGTGGTTCTCTTGGTTACTTCCCATCTTTTTAGGTACCATGAATATACCATTCCTTCATGCAAATTTTTATTTGAGCTTAGAGTTAGCACAATTTATTTTAATAATGTTTAAATTTGAACGAGATCTTTGAAAGTATCAAAATCGTTAAATAAAGATCATAATTGATATTAATACAAGAATTGGTACTTGACATTCAGATCACTCTCGAGTAGCCATGAGGAACATCCATTTTTTTGTGTTAAGTTTTATCGTAGTTTATGACAGAAAAAAACAAGAGATAAACAACAGAAAATGAAGTAAATAATATATATGTGACCTTGAAGCTTTTGTTGATCCATTTCACATCTCAGAAGCATTGGTCAGAGAAAAAAAAAAGAGCAAAAGAATTGAAGATATTACATACTTCACAAAACCACATCAACTAGGAGGAAATAGTCACCTTCCCATGTCGAAGAAAAAGGTGCGATTGATCATGTTGTGCCTCTTGTACAGATATGTCCAGAACTTCATTGCCAATTAACAACTGTAAACTACCATCTGACCATCTCACAAAGCGAGCATTGCTTTCATACTACATACAACAAGAGGAAATATAAGAAACCCTGCTTGGTTAAGAAATTAAGGGATTGATAACAGACCATAAAATTAATTCTGACAACGAAATAAAAACAACAAATATAGTTAAGGAAAAAAAAAGAATCTAACTATAGTGGTGGCTAACGAACACCCTACTCACAGTTTTTGATTAACTTTGTAACCATCCCAAACTTACAGCACATACATACAATAAATAGATCTACATTCGTTTCCAGCACGCTCAAATCAAATCACCAAAAAGAAGGGGAAGGTGGCAGAAATTTACTCACTGATGTTGTGCCATCTTTCTTTCTGACGGTCCTCCAACGTACAATATTGTTCTCCAACCTAATACGTTTTTTTGAGCCAGACTCATCTGTTACAAATGTATCCTCCTCAACATATGTCTTGGGATCAAATGGTTTTGGGTCAATGCCCATTATATTTGAAACTTTGATCATGTTCATCTGCAAAAGAATGACAGAAGTATGAAGTCTAGCCTCAAGCGCTTAGAATGTTCTTGGTTGAAAAGAAAAGTGTAAGGAAAGAAAATAAAAGAGATGACTATTTTACATCCTAATGCATAATAAATATTTTGGAATGTTAAGAGGACAGAAAATGAGGTGGATGTATGTTAGTTCAAAATTATGCATTTTTGAAGGGTTTCATTTTCTTTCCTCTTATTCTTCAACTCTACAGAACAATGAATGGAAAGGAAATTAATTTTTCTTTCAATTTTTTCATCCCTCCTACCGAGCAGACCAATAGAAAGAAAAATTTTATTTTCCATCTTTCTATTTTTCTATTCTTTCAATTGTCTATCCTTCCAATTTTCTTTCCACTCCACCAAGCAAAGCCTTAAAGTAGTAATGACCCTCAAAACCTCCAACGCACTTCAACTGATGCTTCCATTTGAAATAAAAATGGCGTAATGTACCAAAAATCCAATTGAATAACGAAACAACTTCTAAAATGTCACTAACTATAAGAAGATATCCTTAAGATGCTGTTAAGTTAGATTTTTTCAAGAGAGAGCATAGGAAGAAAATAAACCTTGGTTGGATGAGCTGGAGCAGGGCAAAATGGAACCTCCAGCTCCAACGGGGGTCCAACTGGCTTCTCTTTTTGTTTCACCTCAACATGTTCGTCATCTGACTCATAACGAGCATCTTCATCATGCACCATATCTTCAAGTCTTGGACTCTTCCCATAGCTCCCTTCCTCTTCCATAGGAGATCTCTAAGGGACAAAAGAATTTACATCATCATTCTAACATGACCACAGGCATACTGGAACTTATATAAAGGCAAAAAAGAAGAACCATATTGCGTTTGACACATGATACTCACAATTTCCTCTTGCTCCATATCATGTCGAACTGCATATTCTGCTTCTTCTTCTTCTTCGTCAGAAGCACCAAATACATCACGAATTTCAGCAGCTGAATGTGAAAGGTGAGTTGGATCCTTCTCCTCCTCTGGTGACTTACTGCCATTAAGCCAATTTGGTAGAACAGTAAATGCAGATCATTAGAGACAATAGTACATCCAAGGAATCATTATCATATAAGGTTTTGCATGAATTTTTTCTGTTTCAGTTTTGGCAAAAAAAGAAACATACTATTTACATTTTAGAAAACATGTAATACAATGTCAAAGTACCAAGTACTGCACACCTAATAGGCAAACAACATATAGGAGAGTAACAATAAAAAATGAACAAATAAAGACAAAAGGAGACACAGGCAAGAACGCACAGCATGAGACTGAGTAAGGGAGAGAGCAAATTACCTCAAGCTTCTAGTTTGATCAACCTCTTCATCTTCGTTATCATGATAATGGTTTTCCTCAGACCTTTCTGACCCACTCTCAATTACTTCCCTTCTCCGGCTAGTCACTACCCTCTGACCATAGTCTTCTTTTTCATCACTATCTGTCTCTTTTGCCTCACTTTCTTCCCTTTGATCCCCAATATCCACTTCTTGGGAGCTTTGTACTCTTTCACCCTCACTTTCTCCAGGATCAGGTTCTAAATCTCGTAGGTCACCATCACTCTCCACTTCTGCCTCACCATGTCCCTCCACTTCAACTTCACCTTCGCCTTCACCCTCAGGCTCCATTACACCCTCAGCTTCATCCTATATGCAAAATCATTAAACAGGTTAACTTCAAGCAATTATACTTCTAATCACGCACAAAAAAAATAGAGAACTCCATAATAGCAGAAAATATCTAAGCAAACTAGGATCAAATACCCTAAGGCTATTTTAGGTCTTTCCAGACCCCAAGAAAAGGAGAAACTCACAGCCGGTGAGAACACCAATTTATTCCTTTCTAGACTTGAATTTTTTTGTATATAATTTAAACTCAGAGAGTAACTCTCAATAACAGCAAACATCTTGGTAACAGATCAACCATTCTGAAACTTGCATTTCTTTTTCATCCAAGAATAGGGGAGGAATAAAAAATGTGAAAAATATCAAATTATGACATTCTAAACTATAATTTAGTTAGAACAAAATCCCCCTCTAAGGTTCTTGTACTGAGCGTACTTGGCCCATAATAAGATGATTTCAGAATCGCATTTGTATTCGAAATACAAATTCCATAATCAAGAGGCACAAGTTGGAAGAAGAAAAAGATCAAATGTGCAGCTATACACAATTTCCGAAACATTAATTGGCAATTTAAATGAACCTAAATCAACAATACAACAATGATCAACTTATTCAAGCCTAAGCTCGGCATTATCCAGAAAAAATCAATCTAAAAAAGATTGCATGAACAATAGGGTAAACCCATCCTCTAAATTAAAAATAGTCATCGAACCAAATCAATCACTTACTAGCGAAACCCAAATTAAAAAAAAACAATTACTGTCTAATTAACATTAGAAAAAATAAATAATTGACAAAAACCACGACAGAAAAAATAAAACCTAACGATTAAAGAAAGTAAAAGAATTACAGAAGCGTAATTAGGATGGGGATTTGATTCATGTTCGGAATCGATCTCTTCCTCTTCCTCCGACTGATCGCCGAAGAGGTTTTGCATCATCTCGTGTCGCTTCTCCTCTCCCATCGCTCTTCTTTTCTCCTTATCTCTCGCCCTTCGATTGAATGAATTCCTTGGCTCTTTCACGCTCGAATCAGCAGAGTGAAACAAATCTGGAGGGGATTAACTTGCCAACAACGAATTCGGCAGAGGCTAGAAGGAACAAAAGAGAAACGGGGAAGCAGATGGGAGGGTATAACAGGGATGGTAAACCTATGCGGAGCCTAATCTGAGCAAATGGGGTGTATTAGAAATCGGTGGATTTCACCGATTAAGTTAGTCGCGTATTACAGCCGTAATAGAAAAACCACGAACCAAACAATGGCATAGAAGCGTCTTAAGTAGGCCCCACCGATTAGGGGTGTATTGGCTATGCCAATACACCCAACCAAACATGCCGTAAGTTGCTAGTTTGATTCTTTCAATGATCTCATACGACCTGGTAAATCGCATACTTAGCTTTCCTTTACGACCAAATCTAAGAACTTTCTTCCAGGGTGATACTTTCAAGAACACTTTGTCATCGACTTGAAATTCAATGTCTTTTCTTTTCAAACTTGCATAGGATTTCTGTCAATCTAAAGCTTCTTTTAAACTGTCTTGAATCACTTTAACCTTTTCTTCGGTTTCTCGTATCAAATCAACCTCGTGAAGCATTTTCTCACTGAGCTTAGTCCAATACAATGGAGTTCGACATCTCCAACCATACAAAACTTTATACAGTGTCATATTTATACTCGATTGATAACTATTGTTGTATGCGGATTCAACTAACGATAGAAATTTCTCCCAGTTACCTGTGAATTCTAAAACACAACATCGAAGCATATCTTCGAGTATCTGAATCACTCGCTCGAACTAACCATCAGTATAAGCATGAAACGCAGTACTAATATGCAAATGAGGACCTAGAGCCTCATGTAACTTGCTCCAGAATTGAGATGTAAACCATGGATCTCTATCAGAAATAATAGAAACTGGCACGCCATGATATCTGACAATCTCAGCAACATATAACTCTGCTAATCTCTTGAGTGAATAATCCATACGCATTGGAATAAAATCTGCAGATTTCGTCAAATGATCAACAATGACCCAAATAGCATCTTTCTTTCTCGGGGATAATGGCAGTCCCGATACAAAATCCATAGTAACGCGTTCCCACTTCCACTCTGGAATCATCACTGTTTGTAATAAACCCGAATGTACTTGATGCTCAACTTTAGCTTGCTAACACACTAAACATCTCGATACGAATTCAAAAATCTCTCATTTTATACCTGGCCACCAGTACATTTGTTTCAAATCACTGTACTTTTTATTGCTACCAGGATGAACAAATCAACTACTATTATGAGCTTCTTGTAAAATCTTTTGAATGAGATCAAAATTTATCGAAACGTAAATTCTTATTTTAAAATATAAACTATCATCAGACCCAATATAAAAATATGAATTAGGAGTCATCTCAATCTGTTTCCATTTAGCTATCAATACATCATCATTTTTCCAAGCTTTACAAATCAATTGCAAAACAATTCATAAATGCTCGGCATGCTCTGTCTCATATCGTGAATAAATCAGAATATCGTCAATGAATACCACAACGAATTTGTCTAAATACGATCTGAAAATTATGTTCATTAAATCCATAAATATTGAGGTGCGTTAGTCAAACCAAACGACATCACAAAAAATTCACAATATTTGTACCTAGTCCTGAATGCGATTTTTGGCACATCTGAGTCTTTAACTCACAACTGATAATAACTAGAACGAAGATCGATCTTTGAAAACATTGACAGAGCTTTCAACTAGTCAAGCAAATCATCAATACGTGGAAAGAGATACTTGTTCTTGATCGTCACCTTGTTGAGCTGTCGGTAATTGATACATAATCGTATAGACTCGTCTTTCTTCTTAACAAATAACACAGGAGCACCCCAAGGAGAAAAGCTGGGCCGAACAAAGCCACTATCTGTCAACTCTTGCGACTGTGCTTTCAACTCTTTCAATTCCGTAGGTGTCATTTTGTACGAAATTATCGATATCGGAAATGTTCCCGGCACTAACTCAATAACAAATTCAACCTCTCAGTCGGTGACAACCTTGGTAACTCCTCTAGAAACACATCCGAGAACTCACATAGAATTGGAACCAATTCTAATTTCAATTCTGAAACTCTGGAATCAACTATGTAAGCAAGATATGCTTGACAGCCCTTTTGAACATTCGTCACAGCTGAGATTATATTAAACGTACCATCCAATTTGTCTGACTCAATTTGGACACATTTACCATACATTTTAACACAATATGTTTTCTTCTACAATTCACAATATCATTATGCAGAGCCAACCAGTCCATACCCAAAATTACATCAAACTCATTAAAGGGTAATAACATCAAACTAGCAGAGAAATCGTAACCCCTAATTTTCAGTGGACATGACCTACATAACTGATTAACTAGAACACACTGACCTAGGGGGTTTGTAACTCTGAGAGTATATTTAGTGCATTCTACATGTATTTTCTTTTTATCTATTAATGTAGTGCATATATACGAATGAGTTGATCCATGAACAATCAATGCATATACATTAATATCAAAGAGAGAGAAAGTACCCGCAATAACATCTGTAGCAGTAGCTTCCTCTCGAGCTTGAATTGCATAAGCTCTAGCCTGTGTTCTTGCTTCAGACTGTTCATTCATCTCACTATTTTTTCCTTGACTGGGAGTAGTATTTCTAACATTTCCAGATCGTCTACCCCTTTGAGAAGTTGCTTCGGGCTTATTTGATTGATTCCCGAAATCATTTTGCTTCTTAGGACAGTTAGGAAGAAAGTGGTCAATAAACCCACAATGAAAACAAGCTCCTGATTTAGATCGACACTCTCCAAAAGGTTTTTTATTGCATTCATCACACACCAGAATGGTTCACTCCACATTTCTTACACTTCCAACACTTACCGCTGGAGAATTGACTGTCTGGAAATTGTTTTATCTCGGTTTCTCTCTGTTAACGAACTCTGAATGAGCAGTTGATCTACTTGTGTCATTTCTAAACTTCTTCGATAGAGATGTTTGAGTAGGCTTAAATGACCCTCTTTTGTTAAAATCTCTAAATTTTGAATCTGACTATCGTTTACTTTTACAAATCTCTTCAACCTTCTTAGCCTGCTTGGAAATTTCTACAAATTCCTATAACTTTAATGCAGCTATAGCCATATGGATCTCATCATTCAACACATCTTCAAATTTGATACACATTTCCTCCTTATTTGATACGATGTTACAAGCATACTTGCTTAACTGTACAAATTCTTGTTCATATCAGCTACAGTTCGATTTCCTTGTTTTAACTCGAGAAGTTCTCTTTTTTTTCTGGCCAATGAACAACCGGCTAGCATACTTTTTCTTGAATTCATTCAGAAAAAATTCTTAGCTAACCTAATCATCCAACACCATCATGCTCAAAGTATCCCACCATAGGTACGCCTCATCTTTAAGTAAGGACACTGCGTATCTCAAGCAATCTATAGGGGTGCACAATAACTTCGCAAAAACTCTCTTTGTGTTTAATAGCCAATACTCGACTTTTGAAGGATCATCATCTACTGTACCTCTGAACTCTTCCACTCCACATTTCTAAATTTTGTCTAGGAATACATGAGTAACCGTTAAAGGTACAGGGTTTGGAGTATTCAGAGGTACCGAAAGAGGTACAACATGGGGTGGAGGTGGCGGAGTTGCAATATTTGCTTGTTTAAATTCATTGAACCATTGGTTCATCATTCCAAGAAATACATTTTTCATCTCATCACCCACGGATTGTGGAATAAGCACACTATTGCTTGCCTCAATATTCGAAGCTTGCACATTAGTTTCAGCTTCATTAACTATAGCTTGATTCGATTCAGCTGTAATTTTGAATCTATAATAAATAAGATATTAGAACGGATCAAAAGCATCACACTATTACAGGGTATATGTGGCATATATATACTAAATTTGTTACGTTAGTCCAAGAATCGACTAAACCGTAGCTTTGATACCACTAAATGAAACACCCCTAACCCGTATCCATCGCTAGAATAGGGTTACGGAGCATTATCATAAAAACATAACTTAAAAACATTACTTCTAAACATTTACAAAATTACAGCATAATCCATTCACATGCTTATCGTCCCTTATCCGAGCCCTCGGGGCCTTAAAAACACTTTAGAAATGATTTGGGACTAAATTGGGAACATTTGAAACATTAAGGAAAAAGTACCTAACATCTTAGTTTAATATTTTTGTCCTAATGTACCATAACAACCTATATAGCCACATATTCATGCCATGACCCTATAGATAACAAGAACTACCAACATCGATGGATAGTGTGAGCCGTAGATTCGATCCGTCTAAAAGTCAGTAATAACGATCTACAAAATAATGCACAAAAACATATAAGCTTAAAAATTTTAGTAAGAACATAGCGTATCGTTTAGCTTAACAACAATTTAGAACAACTCATAATTTACTCAATTTGAAGTTACCGAGTACAAACAGGGGCACGTATCTATAATTTAGGGGTACCGAAGTACAAATAGGGGCACATATGTGCAATTCAGGGGTACCGAAGTACAAACATGGGCATGTAAGTGTAATTCAGGGGTACTGAAGTACAAACAGGGGCACGTAAGTGTAGTTCAGAAAATAATTAAATGTAGGCATTGAGTTACATAACTATAATGTGAAAATAGGAATAGAAATTCAATTACACATTTAAATACTATGAACTTACATTGACAACTAGAGCGTAGAAGTATGATCGAGCTAATCTGTGATTTTTGACTTTCCTCGGTTTAGATCGGGTTGAGATTTATTTTGATCTAAATAAATAATTATATTCAATTAAGTGTTTCAATAATCTCAGTTATTGAATTCAATCCACAATCCACATTTATGCATAATTATAATTTTACCCCTAACATTTTAACTTCTTTACAATTTAGTCCTTAAGCTCGTAAATGGAAATTTATGCAATTTCATCCAAATTTCATGCTATTCGATTTACGCAATGACTCATATCAACCCACATAAATCATCAATTCAAAATTTTTTTCATGATATTTTACTACTTTTACAAATAAGTCCCTAAATGATAATTTTATCAAAAATCACTTTACAAAAGTTCTTTATTTAGCAATAAAGATTTATCTTCTTTCATCAAACTTAAAAAATCAGACAAATACATTCATAGAAAAACTATAATCCTTTAACAGTTTTGCAAATTAGTCCCTAGGCTAGTTAGATTAAGCTACAACGACTTCAAAAACATAAAAATCATTAAGAACGAGACAAATTTCACTTACATGCAAACATATTTAGCTTGGCCAAGTGGAACATTCATCCATGGAAGTCTTCTTCCTCAAAATTGGTTTTGGTTAAAAAAATAAAGATGATATTTGTTTTATTCATTTTTGTTTTAAGTTTATTTACTTATTTACCTACTTAACCTTTAAAATCTCATGAAATTTCAATAAAACCATGCCATGTATGGCCACTAACCACACAAAGGGTTTAATTACCATCTAAGTCCTTTCACTTTGAAGTTTCATAGATATTTGATACCTTTAACTAATAGAACTCTAGTTTTGTACCTTTTACGATTTAGTTCTTTTTACTCAATTAAGCATGCAAACGTTAAAATTTCATAACAAAATTTTAATACGAGCCTACTAACACACCAAAGACATTAGACTAATAATAATATATTTTCACGTCAGATTTGTGGTCTCGATACCACTTTCTAACTTCACTAAAAATGGGTTGTTACATGATTTGATTTGATTCGAAAGAAATTCAAATTGAGTTCAGTTGTTAAGATAGGATTCGTCAAGTCGACTAACTCGAAATGTTTTTTACTTGATTCAACTTGACTCGATCGAACACTCACCTCTACTATTGGAAAGATCGTTTGTAGCCACCTCCAAGTCCACCATCAATGTAAAGAAGAATGAATTGATGATAAAAATAAATGGGGAAGTAGAAGTGTTTAAATACGACAATCCATCAAAGGATGAGGAATCAGTGAGGTACTTATTGGAGAGTTGTAATGCATTATCTTATCGTACCACTAACAACCTTGGTCAAAGGTATGCTCGTTATCTCATGTGTGCAGGAAAGTAGATAGGTTCACGAGAAGGGGACAAATGGAAGGATTTAGGATGGAAAGGCGAATATTGGATGGATCAAGATGACAGAGCTCAAGAGAGGAACTCAATGAGGAGACCTAATAGACTGTCTGATGACTCCAACAACAATACTTAATATTTAATCGTTGAACTTCGTGAATTGTTCTATAATTTTTATTTTTATTTTGACCATTTTTGAACTTATATTTAATTTTTATTTAAAAGTAGGACATAATAATGTAGGGGTTAAAGCATGCTGAGTCCTAAGGTTTATTTTATTAATGTGGGCATGTAAAAATTGAGAGTATGATGTTTCGACAACCCCAAAAACAAAAATTTTACAAAAATAGATTTGGTGTCACGATATTGGACCGGCAATGTCGCAACAACAGATTTCGAACTAAATTTTCAAATTTCCAAACGAGATGTAGTAACACTGGCTTTTGAAGTGGAATGTTGCAACATTAACAGTGGGCGTCGCGACATTGAGTTGGGTTTTACAGCAAAATACTTGACTCGGTGGCACCACTCAACACTAAAACCCTTAAAACTCATCGGTTTAAACCATAAAGCCTAAGTATAAAACATTTCTAAACTCACTTAAGGCCTTCAGAACATAATCTTAGCCACCTAAAACTATATCAACTATCAAACACTCCCCCCTCACTCGATTTCTCTAAAAGGATGTTACATTCTCTATTTCGTTTTATTCTCCCTTCTATTTTCTTTTCTTTTATAGGTTCTACGAGCTTCCATGCTATAAACAACGTTCTTTGGCAATCGAAAAGGTATCAACAATGAGGTTAAAGGTTCTAAACTCGATCTTGTTAATATTCTTGATTTGTTGTAAGATTTTAGATGTAATTGCCTGGTTGAAATTTCATTCTTATCTAGTTATTCAAAATATTGAACATGGCACCAAAGAAGTCTAGGAAGACAAAAACATAGAACCAACAACAGACTTCGACACCTTTTGTTTTGAGTATCAGGATGTCGAAAAATATTTTTTAGAAATTCAAAGAAAGATTGTCATCCAAGAGAGGGGTTTTGCCCTCTCGTCAACTCGTTGTAATGAAATTTGGGAATTAGCAAATTATCATGGGTGGTATGATTTTTATTCAACCCCAAAAGAACCGACTATCATTTCTATAGTCTAGGAATTTTATGCATATTTAAAATATATAGAGAAAATACAAGACTACGTAGTGATATCCATCAAGAAGTAAACTATTAGTGGTAAACACGTCCTTGTCACTCCCAAATAAATATTCAAATATTACAATGATCCATATCATAGGAACGATTTCATAGAAGGTATTTATTTAATTTTTTTATAGAAATATTGATATGGAAAATGTAATAAATTGCTTAATAGAAGGGAGAGGCGATCAGAAACGCCAACTCCAAACTAATAACCCACTTTCATTCAATCAAGTGATTATGTTTTCAATCGCTAAAATGTGGATGCAATTTCTTTGTTCTTAGATTTTACCTACCCTTAATGTGTCTAACATAAATTCTTTTCGAGTTATTTTGTTGTATGTTTTTTTACAGAAAAAGAAAATTTGTATAAGGACATGGATTTACTAATCCATGGTAAACTGCATTAGTGGCCTGAAGGTAGGGATATTCTTCCTTTACCTTGTGACGAAATTATTTTGAAAATTGAATGTTCTGATGACTGCCACAATACAATTTCTAAAGTCGACTAGGGGTCTCGTTAGAGACTCAATTTTTTCAAAATACCGAGAGCTTCAGTGGAGGTAAATTTCAGAATGGAACCAAAGAAGAAAGCAAAAAATGCACATGCCATCATCCCTGAAAAGAAAAAAACAAAGCAACAAAAGGCTAAGGAAGCCAAGGGCAATATGGAATGGCCGACTTAGAATTCATGGTAAGATGTATACATGAGGTGCAACCGTTCCACGAGGACTATGTGAAGAGACATAGTGTGTAGATGCCACAATTTTTTCCATTTAAGTATGCACCCATGTAGTCCCACGGGCAATCCAAGAAAGGAGAAAAAGATGACAAAGACGAAGACAAAAGAGAATAAGAAGAAGAAGAAGAAGAAGAAGAAGAAGAAGAAAGGAGATGGAAGAAGACTTCTCACCCGTTTACAACTTTGAGGAGGTGTTCCAACCCAAACGAACTTTAATTAAGGGCATTAAACTCTGCAGCCCAACTCGTGATGGTCCAGCCCATTCATCGGGTGGAAGAACTACAAAACAAGCTACCGAGTGAGACAAAGGGAAGACGAGAATAATAGATTCATCGAAGTCTGATTCTGCTGAAGATTATTAAACTTTGATTTATAATTTTGGGGTTGTAAATATTAACTTGGATGATATTTTTATTTTCTACATTAGTGTAGGATTTCAATAGATATTATTGTTGTTGTTTTTGTTAACTAATTAAAAAACTTACTATTTCTATGTAGGTAACCCTCATGGAGGATACACAACTAGATCGAGCAAGACATGCAAGAGGGCAACAACCCAACTACATCTCGCTATACCATCACGAAGAAAACAAGTAGTTTTAACTCTTATCTTTAGTTAGGGCACATTAGGGACAATGTGAAATATAAAGTGTGGGGGTTACATAGAATTTTTTAAATTTATTTTGTTGTTGTTTTTGCTTGTTTTTATCATTTTTCGTTAAATTTTTTATTTTGTTCGCATGGTGCTTGAGCTTGTAGTAATGCAAGTGATTGGTTATGAACATGATAATAGGAAGGGATGATACGAAACTTGTAAATTTGACATGATAGTAAAATATTCTAGGTTGTGAAATTTTAGACTAGTTAGCTCACTATGTTACACTGTAAAATAGGTAAAAGTAATTGAGTATACCAAATGATAAATGATTACATAGGGAAACATATATGCTTGTTTTAAACTTCAAATAGTTAGAATTTTATGACTTGCATGATTGAATCCATGAATGTCGAGATGCTTAGGGATAATCTAAGGCATTGTTTGGTGAGAACTAGAGAAAAAAAGCCAACCTTATGCATGTGTACCTTAGTACTGATACTTGTGCCTAACCCACTTTTTGATGAACCTTCTTATGAAACCTTGAACTAAAAATAAAATCTATTTATCTCTTGTTTGTTCCCAATTTTAATGTACGAATTTAGGTGCCGAGCTATAGATGTTGAGGGTTAGGTAGATACATAATGGTGGTTTTAGAAAAATTAGATTGAAAAATAAAGAAACTATATGATATAGTAAGTATAGGATCCTTGCAAAGAGTGCCTAAATGAAAAATAGTGTGAGAAAAAAAGTATTATTAGGATTAAAAGCAAAGCGAGAGACATAAAAGCAGTGCGTGTGAAAATGAGTGAAATAAAATTATCCAATAAAAATTACAAATATTTAGGAAATTTTCATTCATGTTGCACAAAACTCGCTAAGCTGACTGTACTTACGAATATTATACCATGTCTTCACATTTGGAGAGAAAAGGAAGGTGAGAGTAGGCAATATAAGGAGATGAGATAAAAATTATATTAAGGGGTGCATAGGGAACAACATCATGTGCTAAATGACTTTTGTGCTTGAACCGTTTTGAAGCTCCAAATTTTTTAATTCCAAACATACCTTCAGCCTCAAAATGTTACTAGCAGAAAAACCATATGTGACTTAAGTAACTCTGATAGGGGGTTGCGCGCGGACCAAGATCGAGTCATCAAGTCACGGGAAAGTCCTACGAGATCTATAAACAAATTGGCTGCAATGAAAACAGAAAATAGAGAACTAAACTTGTCAGATCAAGAAACCCAAATCGAATAGAATAAGAAATACTTGGGCGGCAAGAAATCTGGAAATTATGAATGAAGAACATTTTTTGATGCCTAAGAACGAAGCCGAATCAGATCTTGAAGTTTGGAATGGCTGAAACGCAACAAGAATAATTAATCCCAAGTTACTCAATAAATCAGCACAAGCAGAAATTAATAAAGAAGAACGAACAGCAAGAAAATAAAGAAAGTCCTAAGAAGCCTTGAAATTCTGAAAGATTTCACAACTCCCTTCAAACGGCTCTAATCTTCCCTCCAATGAAGAACAATGGCAAGAAGAAGGCTAAAGATGGCTCCCACAATCAAAAGATTGTTAAAACTACTTCTAAAGAAAACTCAAGAGAGAATTCTTAGAGAAAACTCAAAGAGAATTTTTCACTCAATAAAACCTGATTTCAATGTATTCATCAAGTATATTGTGTATAAGGATGGCTGGCCAAGCCATACATATAGGCCTTCTAACTATTTTCCTAGTCCTAATAGAAAAACTAGAAAAACAACCTAATTTTTTTTACTTTCAAGGGGAAATTCGACCAAGGACTTTAAATGGGCCTCTTGGACTGAATTTTTACATAGAAATTTATTCATAAAGTCTAAAAATTAAAACTAAGTATTTAAAGAATTAAAACTTAAAAAATTGGGCAACTTTGACAATTTGGTCTGATTTTCAACTAAGTCTAATTTAAAATTTTTGATTGGGCTTGGAACATCTTATTGGGCCGTTTCTTCAAGCATTTGGGCTTGTAATTCGTTTTCTCCCAAAATTGATTCGTTGATGCTCGTAACTGAGATCCAATGTGCCTTAGCTACAAGATTCGGTTTCTTGGACCAAGATTTCCAAGATTTGAAATCTTGATTTTCTTGATTCTCGAAATCGCTCAAAACAGCAAAATTGGACCAAGATTCAGTTTCTTGATTTTCTTGAAAACAAGAAAGTGAATCTTGATTTTCTTTTTCCTTCGTGTACACATCTAAGGCCTTGCTAATAAAATCTTGAATGGTTCCATTTAGTTTTGAACTCATTTGTCTGGCCTTTGGCCTCGTTATTGGGCCTTGTGGTAATTTGAGCCCATCACGTCCTTGAGCTTGAATTGGGCCTTTGTGACTCGTATCAAACTCTATTTATGGATGAAAATAATGTGAGTATATGAAATTTTAATTACTTACGTTCTTCTAACATAAATGCCATAATTGTGTAGCTTGTTTTGATGGAGTCATATGCTTAGTTATCTTTGTACCTATTAACTTTATAATGTAATGAACTCTTATTTCTGAAATTAAAAATTGTGAGTATTTTATATATCATGCTAAAATTGCATGTTTCAGCACACTTTCCTAATTTCTATGTTTTTGAATTGACCATTTGTATGAAGCATGCTCAAGGGACGTCTTTTCTTTTTATTCTTACATGTGATTACCTTGTTTGCTTGAGGACAATCAATGACTTAAGTGTGGGGGAATCTTATCTGCCATAATTCATTGTGCCAAATTAATCTCTTTTAAACTCTTAATGAGCTTCTATTTGAGTAATTTATAATCATTTTATTCGGTTTATAGACTTAATAGTTGTGTGTTTGAATTCAATCAAATGATATTTTTAGTGTGTTCTATGACCTGTTAGGCCAATTAGGGCCTAAGGAGGAAGCTAACATGTTGATTAAGTGTGCATGATGACATTTTAGGCCTACGAGTTAGTGAAATACCCAAGATGTCACAACATCTAGAGGGAACATTGCGACACTGAACTTTGAACCTAAAAGGGGAATATCAGGCCATCGATGTCACAACAACAACCATTCAATGTCACAACAACAAACTTGGAACCTAGATGGGGACCATACAACCTTCAATGTTGTGACAACAACCACTCAATGTCACGACAATAATCTTCGAACCTAGAGGATAAGCATTCAACCTTCAATGTCGTGACAAAAACCACTCAATGTTGCAATATCGATCTTTGAACCAATAGGGCAAGCATTCAATGTTCAATGTCGTGACAATGGCCATAGGATGTCATGACACCAGTCATACGAGGTACATTTATCAGCCAAGGGTGTTTTTCATTCGCACAATGATAATTAAAATGTTTAACAGCTTGTAATTGACCTAATCTGGTCATCTAAGAACAACACTACAAAATATTAGCTCTTAGAACCTGTTAAAGGGGCTCTTTTGATTTAGAAATTTTCTTTCTTAGAATTAGGGTTTTCAATTTAGTTTTCTATTCAAATACTTTATTGTTTCAATTAATGTTCAATTTTAGTTCTTTTAGCAATTTTACTTTGTTTATTTTTGTTTCTACTTCAACCGAATCAATATCAACATCCATTCAAGGGTTTCACAGATCGAAACTTCAATAGATATTTTTGGATTTAGATTTCTCTTCTTCGTTCTCTTATTTTTACATTTACATTGAATGTGCAATACTCGATTATAGAAAATTGTATCTAGTATGGTCAGGAACTAATAACCCTTGGAAGATTGACGAGCAAAAGTGGGATTATGGACTAAGGGTTTATTGGTTTACCAGAAATTTGTTGGAATAGATTAAGTTAGATTAAACTCTAGGGTTGATGATCCTAGGAAGTAACTTAGGTAGATGGGGCCAAAAGGATAGCCTACTTTGCACAAACTTAATCTAGCTCAGTTTAAGCTATCAGGTCAAAACTAAGTAGGTTGAATCGATCAATTAATCTGGTTATAGGATGAAAGGTATTAACTAGGTTGATCATTAACTAATTTATTAAAAACCCGAATCTAAAGTTAATCATGAACACGGATACGAGTTAGTCTTCTGTCTACTTAATTGTTAGAAATTTTGATAGTTTATTTTAGCATTTATTTTTATGTTATCTCATAAATTATCTTTCTACTATTTTCTTTGTCCTAATATAATCAGTACGTAAGTAGTATTTAGACCTAGTAGTGTGTTAATTTTCAATTTAGTTTAAACAAGCCTCCCATGGGTACGATCTTTTGAACATTTCTGAGTGTTCCGTTGTAACTCTTTAACTATATTACAATTTGACCTGTATACTTACAGATACCGCACTTAATTCTATTCATTTAATTGCATATTTCCAAATCCCTAGCACATGCACATCGGGGCATGGTCATAGTGGAAATCCTAACGTTGATAGAATCAAGCTCTAGAAGTTTCTTTTACATTTCATCTTCCTATGCTCAGAGTTGGGAACTATGTTTACTATAAAGCACAAATAAATGCATATATCAAGTATATTGATGAATAGGCTTGGCGTGTTGTGTTGACTAATTGGGATCCGCACAAGATGGACATTGATAGTGGAAGAGTAGTCAAGCCAAAAGCTCAATGGACCACTTGTCATGCCCCATATTTTTATTTTTATTTTGTCAGTTCATGTGCAAGCAACTTAATGAGCCTAGTGGTAAGGGGCTTAATTACATTCCCTAAGATCCTATGTTCAAATCCTCTAACCCACATATTTTTTTAGAATTTTTATCATTAAAAAGGTTGATATACCCCCTTGCCGTTCACCCAATGTTTCCATAAGGGAGAAGATTCTTTCTGTAATCCCTCGAAAATTACTACAGTAATAAAGTAAGATAATATCCTTGATATAGTAAAATAAGGAAATAAAATTTTAAAAAGGGTAATATTGAGTTATGTCAACATTGGGAAGTACATTATGACATATTAATTCAAGAAAGGATTAAATTACAAAAATGAGAAAAGTTTTGTTGCCCAAGAGTAAATACTCAAAATTTGAGGGGTTAAAGTGTAAATACAAAAAATTTGAAAGACCAATAGTGTAAATATTTTAAGAGTGGAATAATCTAGAAACTAAGGAAAATGGATGAATTAGGACCAAATTGAAAAGGTGAAGAATTTTGAGGGACTAAATTGTAATTTTACCAAATTAAGTGATGACTCAAGGATGAAATTTCAAAAGATTATAAAGGGCAAAATGGTCAAATAGAGAGAGAGAATTATAGAAGGAACGATGATGTTTGTGATATTTTAATTAATTAATTAGATAAATGTTATTTAATTAATATTTTATTAATATTTTTAGTATTATTTTATTATTAAATGATTAATATAAAAGGGAGGAAAGATGATGAAAAAATTATCATCTTTCCATGCAACCAACGTTAGAATAGACGAGAAGAAAAAAAGTTTTGCTTTCTTTACAATTTGGTCCTTTCACCAAAAATTCACTATTTTCACCTAGAAATCGAAAGAATTTCCACAGCTTCCAAGAGAGAAAAATAATAAGGAGACAATGGGGAGCTAGAATGTCAAGTTAGATTTAAGAAATAGAAGTTGG
Organism: Gossypium hirsutum; assembly: GCF_007990345.1. Classification (NCBI taxonomy): domain Eukaryota; kingdom Viridiplantae; phylum Streptophyta; class Magnoliopsida; order Malvales; family Malvaceae; genus Gossypium; species Gossypium hirsutum. The sequence goes on along the minus strand of NC_053448.1, from coordinate 22,656,290 downwards.
AGAAGAGAGAAAATCAAGTTAAAGATTGAAATCAATAGCACAAGGTAAGAACATCAAGATTTCAATATATTTTAAGTTTGTTATTGTTGAAAAAGCATGGAAATGATGTTATAGTAGAGTTTTCTTAAATAACGTCTTATGTTCTTGATATACTAGTGAAGGGAAATAAGTGAAAATGATGGGAAATATTATAGAGAAAGGGAATTAGGGAGTTATAAACTTAGTAATCAACATCTTGCACTAAAATAGTTTTAGACAGTAGTAGTAGGTTAACTTTAAAAAATCACCATAAATTGTGGAAATCGAATTAGAGGATGAACAAGATATGGAATTAAATCTTATTAAGTTTAGTTTCTCATAGAAGAAATGCTGTAAGTAATGGAATTGTAAATTATGATATATAATAAATTTTGTGATACAATGTCAGAATGAATTTGGGTTCCCCTGTTCTGAATTTGGAAAATCATCAAAAATTGAATAAAAATAATTAAAGACTTAAATTTATATGTTTAAAATCCTTAATGAGTCTATTTTCAATATAAACAAATGGAAACATCATAAAAATTATGTACAAAGAGATAATTAATTTTTAGTGAAAAGGGGACGAAACTGTCAAATAGTGAAATAGGGGAAATTTAAAGAATAAAATGTACTTATTGGCTAAACCAAAAATTTTTAAAATCTTTTGCTAATAATATATGTTAGTCTAGTTTCATGGGAATTTAGCAGATCTTAATTTGGAGTTTCGTAGCTCAAGATATAAATAATTTAGTGACTATGACTCAAGTGGACAGCTTTGAATTAATATATAAATAAATTGTGGAATTATAGATAATGTTACATATAAGCATATTATACATTAAGGATGTGGAATGGAGAGGAGGAGGAGGAAAATAAATGATTATTCAACTAGAATGAGTTCTCATTAAAAATGGTCAATTTGCATGTTTTGGGTTCAAGGACTAAATTGAATAAAAGTAATATTTTAAGGGTAAATTGGTAAAGATGTCAAAAAGTGACCAAATTGCATGAATTGTTTTATTATTTAAATTAATAATTTGAATGAAATATTAACTTATATCAAGATTGGTTGAAAATTTGAGGAAAATAGAAAATTACCAAAATGTCCCTGAATTTTGGTATTTCTACAATTTATCCTGGTAAGTTCGTGTAACTTGAATTATATTCTTAGATGATTGAAATATATATTGGATTGAGAAATTGATTTGAATTGTGAACATGAGAAATTGTGAATTGAATGAAATGGAAATGAAACTTTGAATTACATGAGTAAATATCGGGTCTCGTAGGCTCTATTTGTTATTAATATAATATTTCGAGGATATGTTGTAAAGAATTATAAAAGCACATTAATAATTTTAATTCGGATGAAATTTTGTAACTCGGTTTAATACGTATGCAAATGTATGTCTTCTAGTAATGTCTCGTACCCTATTCCGGGCGTCGAATACGGGTAAAGGGTGTTACAATATGACATCTCCAGATTCGGTCATAACGTTTAGACCGGATTTGGGGTGTTACACTTTCCTCTAATAGCCTATATTTTGCTCCCTATGTTCCCTTACCTTCCTTTACTTCCCCTTAAAAAGCTCACCCCTTCAAATTCCTGACTTTTCAGATAACCCACGAGGTCAAAACATGGGCATGGCTTATGGAGGAGTACTCAAACATTTTGCGTATAAACTTCTCTACTTTATTATTTGTTATTTTTGGGATTATTTAATTATTTTCTATGGATTTTAGCATGGGACATTGATTTTTGGATTTTGTTTTGATTTTGCATAATTTGGTTTCAAAACAATCGTTAAAAATGGTTTATAAAATCAGTACAAAAAACTAGATTTTTCAACACAATTACGATTTCGACCCAATGATTTTATTTCTTTCAAGAACATGTTTTTACTAAAATTTAATCTATTTTATTTAGATAATCAAATGAAATGTATCAAATAATGATTTTAAATAAAAAATATGATTTTTGTTAATCTTCCGCTGTGACATTTTTAAATTAAGATGTTGACTTCAAATGCTCAAATTTGGACTTTTCAAAGATTATTTGATTTTTAAAAATATCTTTCCAAATAAGATTCAAAGAGATTACTTTAGATTTTCTCAAGAAAATCAACACGTTAATTTTAAATTAAAGAGATAACGATGTTTGAAAGAAAATAACTAAACGTTTTCCACGCCATCACTATGGCTAATGTGATATTTGAGATTCAACCATAATGTCTAGGTCGGTCTAGGAGGTTACACCACTATGGAAAAAAAGTTGGCAGATGCCAACAACAAAGCATTATATGCTATCATCTGTAGAGTTCATCTACAAGAATTAAGCCTTATATGCCAACAACTTAAAGTACTTAAAATTATCATAAAATTTGGAATAAAAAATAATAAAATAATAAAACCTAATAGATACAATATTGGGATCATATATAATAAAAATTAAGCCTAAAAATCATACCTAATTTGATTTAAACTTGAATTAAAGCCCAAAACTCATAATTTCCCATAATAATCCCATTCGAAAATTTTGCTTGTTTAGTCTTCACTAAAACAGTTATAACTTGAGATCTTAGACTCAAAATCGAGTGACTCAAAGTTTTTTTTGAATCTAAGAGATAGCGCTTCAAACGATTTATCGACATATCAACCCAAAAATGTGCGGATACCATAAAATAAGTCATCACAATTCGACTAATTTTTCGAACATGAAAATTGGTAGCTTCTATGAATTAAATTTAATAAATTTTGCCCCATCTATACATGTATTAGCCAGAATCAGAAAGTATTGAGGAATTATATGCTAAGTTATGTGATCTTTCCAATTAGGCATTTGCATTGGGAGAGGAGTACTCAAATGCAAAACTGGTTAGAAAAGTCTTGAGATCTTGGCTTGAAAGATTCTTTATAAAATTCATAGTGATTGAGGAGGCTAGAGATCTTAAAAGATTGGATATTAATGGAATTATTGGCTCATTACAAACTTTTGAATGAATCTTGATGAGGTAAAATGAAGCAGAGGTAAATGGGACAGAAACATGGCCCTTTAAACGAGTGTAGAAGCACCAACTTTTCATAATGTTACCATTGAAGATCTTTAGGATTAGATTGTCTTGTTAACTCAAACTTCAATATGGCCTTCAAGAAACAAGAAAGGAAATTCAAAAATTTGAAGTCAGTGCCAATGTTCCTAAAAATAAGTCAAAAGGGATTGTAATCAAGGAGGAACCAAAGAAGAACAAATAGAAAGGTGTGCAGTGCTACGAGTGTCAAAGGTATGGACGTATACAATTAGAGTGTGTTAACACTTTCAAAATGAAGAAGTAGTCACTTTGTATTACTTGGAGTGATGAGGACTCATCTAGTGTATCTGATTTAGAAGAAGATCACCAAAACTTCATTGCTTTCATTGCTAGTACAATTAATGGTGAAGATTTTGATGGTGGTTCTAATATAGGAATAGATGAGGATTTCCTAAAGACTTATAAGGTGATGTTAGCAAATGGGGGATGGTATGTGAAATTAATACTCAGTTGTCACTAGACAACACGAAGTTGAAAGATAAGAACGCCATGTTAATTAAGCAGGTAGCTGCTAAAAAGGCTATTCTTGTAGAAGAATTTGACAACTCTATAAAAAGTTAAGAAAGAATTGGAAAAAATCCAAGTTAATTCTTGAAAAATTCACCACCAATACCAATAAGCTTGATGAGATATTGGCAGTTGGAAGAAAAGATTAAGGCAGGGGAGGTTTGGGCTTTGTGGGTAAAGGTGAGATTGTAGTAGAAGGTCTTATGGTGTTTGTTAAAGCCTCATGAGCAAAGAAAGTTGGTAAGCTCGAAGCTTATAATAGTCAAGCCATCTAAGAAGATTAAACATTCCCATAATGTAATTTGTCACTGTTGTGGTGCACCAGGCAATATAAGACCACAGTGCTTCAAAATGCTCCATAATCTGAGATGGAAGATGTAACACCCTGCCTGATGAAGTTCTAGTGAACAAATGACATTTGTAAAAGCAAGGTACAAGGAACAAGTTCTGAGTATTCGTATAAGGCTTAAGGAGTTAGTTTTTGTACCTAACATAGGATTTAATTAAGTGCATAAGATGCTCTAAATGAGTAAAAGCCAACTTTTAATAAATGTAAGTGCAATGGATTAAGAAAGAATAACATGTAAGTAAATATATGTGATAAGGTGAGTGGTTATAAGTAAGCATGATTGGCAAAGTAGTGTTCGCCCAAGGGTTCATCTTGGCGACAAAAATAGAAGAACCAAGATTGTTCTGTCTATAGGGCCCTTTGTAATAGGCAAGGTTAAGGAATCATAATAAGGATGAGGTGAAGTATGACTGGTGAAATGGTAATCGCCCAAATACACTCTTTTGGGCGTATAAGATTGGGCAAACTTTGATATAAATGAGTGGACACGAGTTCTAAGTCAGATTACAATGATGAGTGAAATCTGACTAGTAGACATGAGAAATTTAAACTGAAGGAATGGGTATATATCCATGATATAACATAAACATAATTACAGTGGTCTGGCACTAGTCAATGTAGGAGATAGGTTGATTTAGAAATAATTGAATTAGGTCTAGAAAAGTTAAAGGATAATGAGATAGCTAAGTAGGTTTTGAAAGTGGCAGACAATGGTAAAAAATAACTCATTTCTAATGTTATGTTAGCCTAGTTCCAAAGAAGACTTCGATTAAGTTAAAGAGTACTCATGTTGAGTTAAAGGAGGGTTGCCTTCCTCTTTAAATCTAAGGCTTAAGGCAGATAGAGTGCTCTCTCTAGAGGCTAAGTCAGAAAGCTCTAGTTTCGTTAAAGAGTCTACCTCCTGTCAAGGTAAGTCCCTCAATTTTGCTTGTTGAAAACACATATTTGTAAGTATGCATGAAGAAATGAAGCTATGTCTGGGTTAAAAGTGATGATAAAGGCTACCCGAGTGAGTTCTAATGAAATGTTTTTGTCTGTCGAGGGAAAAGGAGGCTGCTTTCTCTAGCTAGGCAAAGGATCTAAAGTTAAGCTGCCTTTGAGGCTAATAGGTGAGTCTCTAAATTAACTCTTTTAGGTATGTTTGCAAGTTAGTCTCTTCTGTTCCAAACGACTAGTCTATGAAACAAAAAACAAGCTTCATACATTGATTTTGTGAAAACTGTGATGCTTGAATGGATGTGTCTAAAAGTATAATTCTGTCATGAACAAGTCTTTGCATGAAGTTAAAATACATGAGTTTCATGTTTGAAAATGTGAATACATCAATGTGAAGAAGTCTGAAAGAGTAAGTTTGTCAAGTATGAGTCTGTATAAAGAGTTTGCTTGCATGTGAGTTCGTCGGGACAATAAACATGACCTAGTCTGGGACTATGGCGTCGTGTGGGGAAAAGATAAAGGATGGTTGGATGAGTACCAGGAGATGGGGGGAAACCTTAAGACATTAAGTTTAGGCAAATCTCTATCGTCAAAAACATCATTTACCGAAATGTAGAAGCCTTTGTGATTATTCTTAAGAAGTCGTTGTGGTTATTCTCTATTACATGTGAGCCTTAGTGGCGGAACATTTTATATGGTAGCCTTTATGGTTGATTCTGTTATATAAGAGCCCTGCTGGCTGATTTTGTTAAATTCGTCTTCATGGTGAAGTCCATTATATGAAAGCCCTTGTGGGAAAATTTGTCAAAGAGAAGCCTCTATGGCTGATTCTGTTATATGAGAGCCCTTGTGGCTAATTCTGTTATGAGAATCGCCTTCGTGGCTGATTTTGTTAAATGCACCTTCATGGTGAAGTCTAATATATGAGAACACCTTTGTGTCTATCTGAAGTTATAAGGACACCTTTGTGGCTATCTGATGTTATGACAACAACTTTGTGGCTATTTGATGTTATTTGGGCACCTTTATGGCTATCTAATGTTACATGGACACCTTTGTAGCTATCTATCTATCTATCTTTAAGAATGCCTCTATGGCTATCCTGTGTATGTGTTTGGATGCCCTTGTGGCTATCTACCTATCATGCAACGATGCCTCCATGGTTATCTATGTAAAGGGAAAAGTATGCCTTGTTGGCATAGTCTAAAGAATAACCTTAGTGGAAATAATCCAAAGATAACATCGATTAAGTAGGAATAGTATAAAGGCAACTCAACGAGCTTGAAGCAAAGGAAAACTAATGATGAATGTTCGATGTTGAGGAGAGGATGTAGTCCTTCTCGCCCACAAGAATGAAAAGAGGAATCAAAGAGTATGCTACGAGTGAGTTACCATGGGTGTTACGATCCTAGCTTAGGAAGTAACCACTGAACCCGTTGAGCTGCCACAAGGACCTATAACTCAGTCATGAGCTAAAAGGTTTCAAGATGCGTTAGCAAGCTATGTTGATCGAGCTTGGGGAGAGCAAGTAGCCGAATCAATTGAACATGCTTGGACCAGCTCAATAGGCGTCCCTTGCAATTTATTGCAAGCTAAACATTAATTTTAATAAACTCATCTTAGTTAATAATTGAGTTGTTGGACTATATTAAACTCATTTTAGTTAATAATTGCGTTGTTGGACTTTATTTTCATTAAACTTATTTTAGTTAATTAATGGTTGGAATAAATGTTTATCTTAGTTGCTGGAATAATTTATTAAGTGTTATATGTGTTTATTTACAGTTTATTAATTAAGCTTATTAAGTTTAATATGTGTTTAAATATGTTTAATGTGTTTAATGTGTTTTTAATGTGTTTTGATTGTAGGTGACTAATTAGCTGGAAACAATTATGAACAAGGGCTGTTAAAAAGTATTAAATGTGACTAATCAGTTGGAAACATACAAGGGGTTGTTACATAAATTAAAGAAGAGCATTTTACATCATTGAAATGAGTTGTTATGTCATTTAAAGAGAACATTATACATCCTTTAAGATTCAGCAGCTTACTCTTCTTCTCCATAGTGTCTTTTCGGCTATCCAAGGGAGAATTTAAAGCTCGTTCTAAGCTCTTTGGCTGCCCCAGATTGAAACCTAAGCATACAAGATCATCTAATCAACTGAATTGGAATATTAAAGTTGTTGTTACCTAAGCCTAGGATTTCAAGAGTTTGTGCTTAATGATTTAAGTTAATTTTAGCTCATTATTAGCACATTAAAGTTGAATAATTGTGACTTTTCAGCTAGGCCTTATTCAGCAACATAAATACTTGTAATCAGCTCATTGTAAGGGACTTTTTGTTGAATTTATGTTAAAATTGAAACTTGTGAGATTTCAAAATCTCCTTGTTCTTTTCAGGATTGAATTGACTTATCAAGTTATCTTGAGGCATCATTCATTCCTTTGCTAAACCGAACTTATCACCTTTTGTTGTGGCGTTCATTATACCTTTGATTCCTATCACATTTGATAGCGAGTCAAGGTTCTTTACTGATTTTCCTAAACTAACTTTCACCTAAGATCTACTTTGAGATTCGGGTCAACAATCTCTATTGTTGGTTCATTCTCTACCCTTAGCCGATCTTTTCATTCATTGTTAAACCTTCTTCATTTAAAAACCTTTGTTTGGAGCCTATTATCTATTCCATTGAAACGAACTTAGCCTTACTCAAATTCACGATCGGGCAAACACATACGACTCAAATCATCTTCGAAATGAGTTTGTATCATTTGGTATCAGAGCTAGCAAATTTGGAGTAAGAATCGACGCTTTTGGCACTACGGTATTGTAATTCGATGAAAAAAATTCGTGCAAAAAAATGGTATTCATTTGAATTCATTTGTATTTAGCATTTAAAAAAATTGAAATTAAAAAAAGTGTTTAAGTTCTTTGATGCTGAGTTTTAAAAACTCCGTTTGCTGTTTGAATTAGTCTTATTGTTTTCTTCTACTATTCGACCACACCTAAACTAATATCTTTTGTTTCTAGTCCACCTATTGGTCCTAACATCAATCCTACCCTAACCTGTCAACTTTTTGCTTTTAAGTTTGACTAGTCCACTTAAAGAACTTAGAGAGGCGGATTAAGAGGAAAAAGGCACGAGGGTTGTGAGCACAACTGAGTGAAGACAAAGCCAAGTTTGTGTGCTTTCTTTGAGAGAAAACTTGTGAGGTTTTTGTTGAGAGTATTCAATATGACACAAAATCTGGAAAGAAATCCAAACATTGGAGTAGGCGTGCCAGATCTCACCCTACAAGCACTCATGCGATAAATGGAGCGGTTATTCGAACGTAAACTCAAGCTAATCGAAGATCGATTATTTCGAGTCGAGACACGAGGAGAATGCGAGGCAAGTCCGGAAGGTGTAAAGTGAGAGCACTGCTGTCTAAACCAAGATCCCTATCAAGAAAGTGATCATTCATCTGCTCGAAGCGTACATCAATGAGGTCGCCAACGACATCGGGGCCTTAGAGATCAAAACCGTCCAGATGACCCTTAAAAATATTAAGATGAAGATTCCGCCATTCCAAGGTAAGAATGACCCTGAAGCTTATTTTGAGTGGGAAAAGAAGATTGAGCTCGTTTTCGAATGTCACAATTATTCGAAAAGCAAAAAGGTGTAGCTTGCAGCAATTGAGTTTTCAGATTATGCAATTGTATGGTGGGACCAGCTAGCAATGAGTCGAAGACGAAATGGTGAAAGATCCATCTCCACTTGGGCTGAAATGAAATCTGTCATGCGAAAACGATTTATTCCTTCATACTACCATCGGGATTTATATCAACGACTCCAAAACCTTACTCAAGGTAATAGAAGCACTGAAGACTATTATGAAGAAGTGGAGATAGCAATGATCCGAGCTGATATCGAGGAGGATCGAGAGGCAACAATGGCTAGATTCTTTGCGGGCTTAAACCGTGACACCGCCAACATATTTGAATTACAACACTATGTTGAAGTGATAGACATGGTCCACATGGCTATTAAGATTGAAAAACAACTCAAACAAAAAGGAGTTAGTCGATCCTATGCCAATCCTTCCACTAACAAATGGAGCCAAAGAGCCAACAAAACCCCTGTTCGAATAAAGGAGCCGATTGTAGCAGCTAAGTCTAATCAGCCCATGGGAGAGACAAGTCAGAATAAGAATGAGCAGGTGCCAAATAGCATGAGAGACATAAAATGTTTCAAGTGTCAAGGCTGGGGGCACATAGCTAGCTAATGTCCCAATCGACGAATTATGGTGGTAAGGGCTGACGGTGAAATAGAATCCAAAGAAGAGGATGAAAATGAGCCTGAAATGTCATCCGATGATGATGATAAAGATTTAGAGTTACCGGTTGCAGGTGAAATCCTTGTGGTGAAACGAAGCCTCAGCGTCCAAAGTGATGAAGCTAATCAACAAAGGGAGAATATTTTTCACACTCGATGCCAAATCCAAGGCAAGGTATGTAGTATGATCATTGATGGTGGAAGCTGTACTAATGTAACAAGTAATATGCTAGTGGAAAAGCTAGGTTTGGCCACGATTAAACACCCAACTCCATACAAGTTGCAATGGTTGAATGATGGAGGTGAGCTTAAAGTGACAAAGCAAGCTGTGGTAGCATTTTCCATCAGAAAGTACCAAGATGAAGTGGTGTGCGATGTAGTTCCCATGCATACAGGACATCTCCTTTTGGGGCGTCCATGGCAGTTTGATAGGCGCGTGATTTATGACAGTTATACAAATCGATAAACATTTAAGCACTGTGGCAAAAATGTAACTTTAGCACCTCTGACTCCAAAACAGGTGTACCAAGATCAATTGAAATTGAAAGAAAATAAAGAATGAAAAAAAGAAAAAAAGTGAGGGAGTGGAGGTAAAAGTACAAGAGGAACAAGGAAGTCAAAAAGAAAATGAGAGTGGAAAAATAAGTGTATTTGTGAGGGAAAAAGAAATAAGGAAGTCCTTGTTGTTGCACCAACCAGTGTTTGTACTTATGTACAAGGAATGCTTATTTGATGCTAACGAACTTGATAACTCTTTGCCTTTGTCTGTTGTTTCATTGCTTCAGGAATTTGAAGACGTTTTCCCAGAAGAAGTGCCTAGTAGATTGCCTCTTATCCGAGGTATTAAACACCAAATAGACTTTGTTCCTGGGGATACAATTTTGAATCGACCAGCTTATCGAAGCGACCCAGAGGAAACTAAGGAGTTGCGACGACAAGTAGCAGAATTAATGGAGAAAGGTTATATACGGGAGTGTCTAAGTCCATGCACGATACCCGTTCTGTTGGTACCTAAAAAAGATGGTTCATGGAGGATGTGCATAGACTGTCGAGCTATCAAAAAGATTACCGTCAAATACCGTCATCCCATCCCTAGACTTGATGATATGTTGGACGAGCTTAGCGGTGCTTAGTTATTCTCTAAGATCGATCTGAAAAGATGCTATCATCAAATTCGCATGCGGGAGGGGGACGAGTGGAAAACCACGTTCAAGACCAAATACGATTTGTATGAGTGGCTAGTGATGCCATTCGACCTCACCAATGCCCCGAGTGCTTTCATGAGGTTGATGAACCACGTTTTGAGGTCTTTCATTGGTCGTTTCTATATAGTTTATTTTGATGATATTTTAATTTATAGCAAATTATTATCTGATCATCTTGAACATTTGCATGTTATTTTGAAAGTTTTACGAAAAGAAGTATTATATGCAAACCTTAAGAAATGTAACTTTTGTACAGACAAAGTTGTTTTTCTAGGTTTCGTTGTAAGTGCGAGTGGCCTCGAGGTGGATCAAGACAAGATTAAAGCATACAAGATTGGCCACGTCTGACAAACATTAGCCAAGTTAGAAGTTTTCATGGTCTTGCAAGCTTCTATAGGAGATTTGTACCGAATTTTAGCACTTTTGCTGCCCCATTAACCGTTAATATCCAAAAGAATTCTCTTTTTATTTGGTCTGATGAACAAGAATCTGCTTTTCTTAAAATCAAAGATTGTTTAACTAATGCTCCACTTTTTTGTTTACCAAATTTAAAAAAAAATTTGAAGTGGAATGTGATGCTTCTGGCATAGGAATAGGTGCGGTTTTAACACAAGATGGGCGTCCGGTGGCTTATTTTAGCGAGAAACTTAACGGGGCTACGCTCAACTACCCCACCTATGACAAGGAAATATACGTGTTGATACGTGTGTTAAAGACATGGCAGCATTATCTTTGGCCGAATTAGTTCGTTCTACACACGGACCATAAGGCTTTGAAGCATTTGAGAGGACGAACCAAGCTCAACAAATGTCATGCAAAATGGGTTGAATTCTTAGAATCCTTTCCATATGTCATTAAATATAAGCAAGGTAAGGAAAATGTTGTTGCGGATGTTTTGTCACGAAGGTATGCTCTTTTAAACCGTTTGGATGTTAAATTGCTTGGTTTCGCTTATTTAAAGGATTTATATGCTGATGATTCTGATTTTGGAGAAATGTACAAGTTATGTGTGCAAGGTGCGTATGATAGGTACTATTGTCTAGACGAGGGTTTAATGGGACATTTTGATATTGCCAAAACTTTGGCCATTCTTTAAGAACACTTCTATTGGCCGAAGATAAAATGAGATGTTGTTAATGTGTGCGATCACTGTATTGCTTGCAAGAAGGCCAAATCAAGGATCCAGCCACATGGACTCTATACTTCGTTACCAATTCTGGAAGCACCATGGATGGATATTTTATGGATTTTGTTTTAGGTCTTCCTTGAACAAAGAACGGCAAAGACTCTGTGTTTGTTGTAGTTGATCGGTTTTCTAAAATGGCTCATTTCATTGCATGTAATAAAACTGACGATGCTTTGAATGTTGCTAATCTATTTTTTAGGGAGATCATGCGGCTGCATGGCATTCTAAGAACCATCATTTCGGACCGAGACGCCAAGTTTCTCAGCCATTTTTGGAGAACCTTATGGGGAAAGCTTGGTACTAAGTTGTTGTTTCTAACAACAAGCCATCCCCAAACCGATGGACAAACGGAGGTTGTTAATCGAGTTTTGTCAACACTACTGCGAGCTATTATTCGAAAAAATCTAAAATCTTGGAAGGAGTGTCTACCTCACATTGAATTTGCGTACAATCGATCGGTACACTCAGCTACGAAGTATTCGCCATTTGAGGTAGTGTGTAGATTTAATCCCTTAACTCCATCGGATTTGTTACATTTACCTCCTAGTCAGTTGGTGCATGTAGATGGAAAGAAAAAAGCAGATTTTGTGAAACAATTGCATCAACGAGTTAGGGATAATATTGAACGAAGAACCAAGCAATATGCTCGTAAAGCTAACAAGGGACGTTAAGGAATGACGTTTGAACCCGGTGACTGGGTTTGGATTCACATGTGCAAGGAGAGATTTCTAGTTCAAAGACGATCCATGTGACAGCCCTAAATTGACCCTAGTCGGGAAGTGGTTTCGGGACCACAAAACCGAGTTACGAAAATAATTAATTGTTATATTCTATGCTTATTATGTGTGTACATGCATATGTGGAAATTTCATTCCCTAATTTTGCCAATTGTATGAGGAATTATTAAATAGGGATCAACATGAGACATGGTGAATATGATAGGCTAATTTTAAAGGGCCTATTAGTGCATGTCAACACAAAGGTGGACTTGCATGTCAAATTTGCCCAATTCCCTTATAGTGGCCGGCCAAGATGGATTGATGATGGGCAATTTATTTGTTGAATTAGATATTATAATAGGAAATTGGGTTATTGGAGACATAATGAATAATAGGAAGAATGGGAAGAAAACAAAGTCTTAACTTTGTTCTTCTTAGCCGAACCAAAAGGGAGAGAAAGGGGAGCAAACATTCGGCCATTGAAACCTAAGGAAGGTTAGTAAATCAAGTTAGATTTTTTTTAAATTCTAGTTTGTTTTAGGTTACTCATCATGCTACTTACTTAGCCCATGCCAAAACTTTGAATTTGGATGGTTGAATTGAACATTCGGTTATGGTAGATAAGGAAGGAATTTGATTTTTATCTTTAAGTTTGATGAAGAAATTGTTGATGAAAGAAGTTGATCTTGTTAAAAACTATAATTTCTAATACTCATATGTGTAATAGCCGAACCTAGACTTTGCTTAATGTCTTGAGCAAATGCCGATTGGGTGTTTTGAAATGGATAAATTAGGTGCTTGATTTCCTAAAGGTTCGGCATAGTACATGATATTTTTGTTAGTATGCTTTCGAAGAATTTGAGTAGTGTTATGTATTAGTAAGATTATTACGTACGGTCTTGGCGGTATATATGTACAATTGATCTATTTAGCTAATAATATCTAGGGTGATAAATAATTAAATAATATGTATACAAAGAATGTGTGAAAGAGTGAATTGCCAATAATCTCTTTAGGACAGCAGCAGTAAAGTGATTTTGGAAAAATCACTATAAATTGTGGGAGTTGAGTTAGAAGCTGAGTGAATTATGTCATTAAAGCTTGAAGAGTCTATTTTCTTACAAAAGAAACTATAAAAACAAAAGAGTTACCGATCTTGAGATATTTGAAGTATTGTGGGGCTGAGTCAAAATGACTGCTGGATTCCCTGTTCTGTTTTTAGAAAATCATTATAAATTGTACAAAAATTATTATGAGATAAAATTTATATGCTTAGACTCCTTAATGAGTCTAGTTTCAAATGAGATTAAATACAATACATTTGGAATTCTGTAAAGTGAGAAATTGGATTCGTAGTGAAGAGTGGTCAGAATAGTCAAACAGTGAAATAGGGGAAACTTTAAGAAAAATCTGGTATTGATTGGCCAAGCCTAAAATTCTGAAAATTTTATGGATAGAAGATATACGAGTCTATATTCAGGGAAAATTAACGGCAAGTGATTTGGAGTTTAGTAGCTCCAGTTATAAGTAATTTAGTAACTACTGCTCAGGAAAACAGCTCGTAGTGAATATGTGATTTTGTTGTAAACATTAATGAAAGTTTGCCGATGAATTATTTATTGATTATTATAAAGCTTACTATAATCTATGTGTGTGAAAGTCGGATCAATATATATATATTATTCTGAAAGTAATACTTGAATAGTCGATTAATGACTATTTTAAATTTTGTTGAACTTAAGCTCAAGAGCAAAGGGGAACTAGATCCGATAAAGGGAAGGAAAAAGTAATTGAATAGCCGTTGAAGTCGTCCGACGACATTTGAGGTAAGTCTTCGAGTAATGACCCTACTTGAATTATATTGAAATGAATAGTCATACTATGACGGATAGTCGAATGTGCTTAGAGACTATCTTATAAAGCCAATTGAAATCATGCTCTTTGTGTGTGGCTACTGAGCCGAAAATTGAAAGGTTTAATAAATGTTTTGTGTTTGAGCCTTAGTAACGAAGAAATGATATGGATGTGTTATGATTATTTATATATGTGTGCATGAGCATTGGATTATATCCGGGCTAAGACCCGAAGGCAATTATGCGAGTTGATATATCCGGGCTAAGACCCGAAGGCAATTATGCTAGTTGATATATCCGGGCTAAGACCCGAAGGCAATTATGCGAGTTGATATATCCGGGCTAAGACCCGAAGGCAACTATGCGAGTTGATATATCCGGGCTGTGACCCGAAGGCAATTATGCGAGATGATATATCCGGGCTAAGACCCGAAGGCAATTATGCGAGTTGATATATCCGGGCTAAGACCCGAAGGCAATTATGCGAGTTGATATATCCGGGCTAAGACCCGAAGGCAACTATGCGAGTTGATATATCCGGGCTGTGACCCGAAGGCAATTATGCGAGATGATATATCCGGGCTAAGACCCGAAGGTAATTATGCGAGTTGATATGTCCGGGTTAAGACCCGAAGGCAAATGTGTTTGCGGCTGTATTCGGCTAAATACCGAAGAACCTTGGGTTTGAATGTGAGCGTTTTGTGCTGTAACTAATTTAATAATTATGCTTGACCAACCCGAATGATAAGGTATGCTTGCATGTGCATTGGAAAAGTCGGTTCGTCTTAAATAGTATTCGTGCGATCGGCTAACGAATTTTCGGCTTTTAGAAAGGTTGATACCTTGTGTATATATGTTGATGAAGTGTGAAGTAAGTAGGATTACGAGAATGTGTGTAAATAAAATGACTTAGTTAGCTATGTGAATGTATTACTGTAGTCAAAGCCGATTTCATTACTTGAGACTTACTAAGCTTAAAATGCTTACCCGGTTGCTTTGGCTCTCTGTTTTATAGATTTTGTTCGTTAGCTATCGGATTCGGGATCAGCGAAGTCGAAGTCATCTACACTATCAAGCTCTTTTGGTACTCTTTTAGTTGAACTCTGGATATGGCATGTATAGGACTACCCCCTGTTGTTTAAGTTCTTTTGTGATGTATGTGTGTAAAGCCATGCGAAAATGGCTTGTAGATGTGGAGTATGGCATTAGACCATTTGTGTTTATGTATGTATATATATGGTTTCACGATGTGACTATGGATTGAAATGGAAGTGTTGGGCTAATGATCAGCCATTGGAATGGCTAAATATGATCACATGTGGACCTATGTATGGCAAAACCCTAGTTGGTCCATGGTAACCACAAAATAGGTAAAGTTTATCTTGAAAACAGATTTTGACAGCAACAGTGGTGTAGAATTGAAAAATCACATAAATTCGTAGGAGTGGAATTAAATAGTGAATAAATTATGTAATCGAACCTTGATGAATCTACTTTCATATGGAAGTAACGAAACAATTATAGGAACAGTACAGAAAGAGATATTCGGGTTCTTGTGGAACAGGGCCAGAACAGTTTCTGGATTCACTGTTCCGCCTTTGGAAATTCACTATAAATTGACCAGAGATAATTAGGGGTCTTACCATATATGTATGGATTCCTCTCTGAGTCTAGTTTCCATAGAAACAAACGGAATTAGTATTGAAGCCCTGTGCAGAGAGATATCCCAGTCGTAATGGGAAAAGGTCAGTGTAGTCGACCCCTGTAACATGAGAGACTTTGACTAATAAACTGTACTAATTGGCCCGACCAAAAATTCTAGAAAACAATATATAGGTGGGGACATGAGTCTAGTTTCAGGGAAAAATCACAAAACTGATTTTCGAGTTGTGAAACTCAAGATATGATTTTTGAAGCGACTAGTACTCAGACTGGGCAGTGTCTGGAAAAATTTTTAAAAAGTCTGTCAACACCTCGTATTCGACTCCGGTGACGGTCTCGGGTTCGGGGCATTACAATTGAGTGGTATCAGAGCTACGGTTTAGTCGATTCTAGGACTACCGTAATGTGTTGGGGTCTAGCTATACATGCCATTTTATGTGATTAATTGATAGTGTGGTGATTTCTGACATTTGCAAATGTGTTTATTTATAGTAATGGATCCCGATCCCGACCGAGCGGTAGCTGATGATCTTGAGAGTGTAGCGCCTGCTCCCGCACAAGGGACAGCGCCGGTGGACTCTCAACCTAATGCGAGTAACCCGAACGATGAAGCTAGACAAGCTTTCTATAGCGTGATGAATGATTGGTTCAACCAATACATTCGAACTAATACGGCTGTTCCACAACCTCCATTCCCGACAAACACCACCCCCGCACCTACAATACCTCCGGTAACTGACCAAATAAGGTCAAATAAGCCCCCAGTTGACCGAATCCGAAAACATGGGGCTACTGAATTTAAAGCTACGGATAGCGACGATGCCGAGCAAGCTGAATTTTGGTTGGACAACACTATCCGGGTACTCGATGAGCTATCTTGTACACCCGATGAATGCCTAAAGTGTGCTATCTCCTTGCTACGTGATTCTGCCTACTATTGGTGGAGTACTCTGACTTCTGTTGTACCCCGGGAGCAAGTAACTTGGGAGTTTTTCCAAACTGAGTTTCGGAAAAAGTATATCAGTCAGAGATTTGTTGATAAAAAACGGAAGGAATTTCTCGAGCTTAAGCAAGGTTCTATGTCAGTTACTGATTACGAGCGAAAATTTGTTAGACTTAGTAGATACGCTCGGGAATGTGTTTCGTCCGAGGCTGTCATGTGTAAACGCTTCGAAGATGGGCTGAATGAAGATATAAAAATGTTCGTTGGCATTCTTGAAATACGAGAGTTCGTAGTACTTGTCGAGCGAGCTTGTAAAGCCGAAGAGCTTAGAAAGGAAAAACAAAAAGTTGATGTGGGAACCAGGGAGTTTCGTAAAAGATTCTCGGGAAAGTCTCTTCAACAGGCATCGAAGAAATTTCGAGATGATGTGGGCCGGTCTAAAAGCACTTCGGGCCTTTTTAGACGAGATCGTGATCGACCCCCTGTGGGTACACGAGGCACTTCGGTTGCCAGTGTTGGGAACGAACGTCGAGGCCGAACGGAATGTCGACATTGCGGTAAATGGCATTTGGGAAGTTGTAGATTCCATGACCGCTCCTGTTACAAGTGCGGATCAGTGGACCACTTCATTAAAGATTGCCCGAGGCTGTCTGAACAGAATGTAAATCAGAGTGGGAAACCGGGTGCTACCACTGCTCGAGGTAGACCATCTAGAAATACGGGCAATGCTAGTGGTGGTCAGAGAGGATCTAGAGATGCTACGACCAGATCTGAGGCTCGTGCACCTGCTAGAGCATATGCTATACGTGCCCGCGAGGATGCTTCTTCGCCTGATGTTATTACCGGTACTTTTACTCTCTTTGATACTAATGTAATTGCTTTGATTGACCCCGGTTCTACTCATTCTTACATATGTGAAACCTTAGCATCCAGTAAGACTTTACCTATTGAGTCTACTGAGTTTGTAATTCGGGTGTCAAATCCCTTGGGTCGTTATGTACTTGTCGACAAAGTGTGTAAGAAATGTCCCCTAGCAATTCGAGGTTCCTGTTTTCCAGCGGACTTGATGCTTTTGCCGTTTGATGAATTTGATGTTATCCTTGGGTTGGATTGGTTGACCGTGCATGATGCGATTGTGAATTGCAAGAGCAAGACTATTGATTTGAGGTGCGCAAATAACGAAGTAGTCCGAATTGAGTCCGCGGACTTGGAGGGGATACCAGCTGTAATATCAGCAATGTTGGCACAGAAATATGTGAGAAAAGGGTGCGAAGCATACCTTGCATATGTGCTTGATGACAAAGAATTAGAAAAGAAACCCGAATCTGTGCCGGTGGTTTGTGAATACCCGGATGTTTTTTCGGAAGAATTACCGGGTTTACCACCTGTTCGGGAGGTAGAGTTTGGTATTGAGCTTGTACCTGGGACTACGCCGATCTCGATAGCTCCGTATCGTATGGCACCAACCGAGTTAAAAGAGTTGAAAGCTCAGCTGCAAGAATTGACGGATAGAGGCTTCGCTCGGCCAAGTTTCTCACCTTGGGGTGCACCAGTATTGTTCGTGAAAAAGAAGGACGGAACCATGAGGTTGTGCATTGACTATCGTCAACTGAATAAAGTGACGATAAAGAATAAATACCCACTACCGCGTATCGATGATTTGTTTGATCAACTAAAGGGGGCCTCAGTGTTCTCAAAAATAGATTTGAGATCGGGTTATTATCAGTTGCGGATTCGAGATTCAGACGTACCCAAAACTGCTTTCAGAACGAGGTACGGTCACTACGAATTCTTAGTGATGCCGTTTGGGCTCACTAATGCCCCGGCAGTATTTATGGATTTGATGAATCGGATCTTCAGACCATATTTGGATCGGTTCGTAGTTGTGTTCATTGATGACATCTTGGTCTATTCAAGAGATGAGACCGAACATGCTGAGCACCTGAGACTAGTGTTGCAAATTTTACGGGATAAGCAGTTATATGCTAAGTTCAGTAAGTGTGAGTTCTGGTTAAGAGAGGTTAGCTTCTTGGGTCATGTGGTATCCGCGTCGGGTATTCGAGTTGACCCGAACAAAATTTCAGCCATACTTGACTGGAAACCTCCGAGAAATGTTACTGAAGTTCGGAGCTTTTTGGGGCTCGCCGGTTATTACCGACGATTTGTGAAAGGTTTCTCGATGATAGCCACACCAATGACGAAGCTACTTCAAAAGGATGTTAAGTTCGAGTGGACGGAGAAATGTCAGAAAAGTTTCGACCAACTGAAAACTCATTTGACTGAAGCTCCAATTTTGGTGCAACCCGAATCGGGTAAAGAGTTTGTCATCTATAGTGACGCATCCCTACTTGGGTTGGGTTGCGTATTGATGCAAGAAGGTCGAGTCGTGGCCTATGCGTCGAGACAATTGAAGCCACACGAGAGGAATTATCCGACCCATGATCTCGAACTAGCTGCCATCGTATTTGCTTTAAAAATATGGCGACATTATCTGTTTGGTGAGAAGTGCCATGTATTTTCGGACCACAAAAGTCTCAAATATTTGATGACTCAAAGAGACTTGAATCTGCGACAAAGACGTTGGCTTGAGTTGTTGAAAGATTACGAGCTTGTCATTGATTACCACCCGGGAAAGGCTAACGTGGTTGCGGACGCCTTAAGTCTGAAGTCATTGTTTGCTTTGCGAGCGATGAACGTGCATTTGTCTGTTCTACCAGACAATGTGTTAGTAGCTGAATTAAAAGCTAAACCATTATTGACTCACCAAATTCGTGAAGCTCAGAAAGTCGATGATGAATTGGTTGCAAAACGGACTAAGTGTTTTCCGAACGAGGGATCAGAGTTTCAA
The DNA here is from genome assembly GCF_007990345.1 of Gossypium hirsutum. Taxonomy (NCBI): domain Eukaryota; kingdom Viridiplantae; phylum Streptophyta; class Magnoliopsida; order Malvales; family Malvaceae; genus Gossypium; species Gossypium hirsutum. The sequence continues at coordinate 22,636,655 of NC_053448.1, read as the reverse complement.
ATTGATGACGATGATTGTTTGAGGTTCAGAAATCGGTTGTGTGTTCCAAGGAATTCGGAACTCATTTCAATGATTCTGAACGAAGCCCATTGTAGCCGAATGTCAATTCACCCGGGGAGTACGAAAATGTACAACGATTTGAAACGTCAATTTTGGTGGCATGGTATGAAACGGGACATCTCCGACTTCGTTTCGAGATGTTTAATATGTCAACAAGTGAAAGCGGAACATCAAGTGCCTTCAGGATTACTCCAGCTGATCATGATACCCGAGTGGAAATGGGATCGAGTCACAATGGACTTTGTGTCCGGACTGCCCTTGTCAGCAAGTAAGAAGGATGCGATATGGGTTGTTGTTGATAGACTGACTAAGTCGGCTCATTTCATCCCCGTACGTACGGATTTTTCATTGGATAAACTAGCTGAATTGTACGTTTATCAAATTGTGAGATTACACGGGGTACTTGTTTCTATCGTGTCGGATAGAGATCCGAGATTCACCTCACGATTTTGGAAGAAATTGCAAGAAGCTCTGGGTACCAAGCTGCATTTTAGCACTGCTTTTCACCCCCAAACTGATGGTCAATCCGAGCGGATAATTCAGATACTTGAGGATATGTTGAGATGTTGCATCCTCGAGTTCAGTAGTTCATGGGAACGGTACTTACCTTTGATTGAATTCGCTTACAACAATAGTTTTCAATCAAGTATTAAGATGGCACCTTACGAGGCTTTGTATGGTCGTAAATGCCGTACACCATTGTTTTGGACCGAGCTCGGTGAAAGTAAAATTTTCGGAGTTGATTTGATTAGAGATGCTGAACAGAAAGTAAAGGTAATCCGTGAAAGTCTGAAGATAGCCACGGATCGTCAGAAGTCGTACGCAGATTTGAAACGAAAAGACATCGAGTATCAGGTGGGAGACAAAGTGTTCCTTAAGGTTTCACCTTGGAAAAAGATACTCAGGTTCGGCCGTAAGGGCAAGTTGAGCCCAAGATTCATCGGGCCGTATGAAATCTCCGAACGAGTTGGTCCGGTTGCGTATAGATTGATTTTGCCCCCAGAGCTTGAAAAGATTCATGACGTCTTTCATGTTTCGATGCTTCGACGCTATCGATCTGATCCATCGCATATAATTAGCCCATCAGAGGTTGAAATTCAAGTCGACATGAGCTATGAAGAAGAACCGATGCGTATCCTAGCTCGTGAAGTGAAGGAGTTGCGAAACAAAAGAGTTCCGCTAGTAAAGGTGTTATGGCTCAAACACGGGGTCGAGGAAGCTACTTGGGAGACCGAGAGCTCGATGAAAGAACGATACCCAAACCTATTTACCGGTAAGTTTTTCGGGGATGAAAATTTCTTAAGTGGGGGAGAGTTGTGACAGCCCTAAATTGACCCTAGTCGGGAAGTGGTTTCGGGACCACAAAACCGAGTTACGAAAATAATTAATTGTTATATTCTATGCTTATTATGTGTGTACATGCATATGTGGAAATTTCATTCCCTAATTTTGCCAATTGTATGAGGAATTATTAAATAGGGATCAACATGAGACATGGTGAATATGATAGGCTAATTTTAAAGGGCTTATTAGTGCATGTCAACACAAAGGTGGACTTGCATGTCAAATTTGCCCAATTCCCTTATAGTGGCCGGCCAAGATGGATTGATGATTGGCAATTTATTTGTTGAATTAGATATTATAATAGGAAATTGGGTTATTGGAGACATAATGAATAATAGGAAGAATGGGAAGAAAACAAAGTCTTAACTTTGTTCTTCTTAGCCGAACCAAAAGGGAGAGAAAGGGGAGCAAACATTCGGCCATTGAAACCTAAGGAAGGTTAGTAAATCAAGTTAGATTTTTTTTAAATTCTAGTTTGTTTTAGGTTACTCATCATGCTACTTACTTAGCCCATGCCAAAACTTTGAATTTGGATGGTTGAATTGAACATTCGGTTATGGTAGATAAGGAAGGAATTTGATTTTTATCTTTAAGTTTGATGAAGAAATTGTTGATGAAAGAAGTTGATCTTGTTAAAAACTATAATTTCTAATACTCATATGTGTAATAGCCGAACCTAGACTTTGCTTAATGTCTTGAGCAAATGCCGATTGGGTGTTTTGAAATGGATAAATTAGGTGCTTGATTTCCTAAAGGTTCGGCATAGTACATGATATTTTTGTTAGTATGCTTTCGAAGAATTTGAGTAGTGTTATGTATTAGTAAGATTATTACGTACGGTCTTGGCGGTATATATGTACAATTGATCTATTTAGCTAATAATATCTAGGGTGATAAATAATTAAATAATATGTATACAAAGAATGTGTGAAAGAGTGAATTGCCAATAATCTCTTTAGGACAGCAGCAGTAAAGTGATTTTGGAAAAATCACTATAAATTGTGGGAGTTGAGTTAGAAGCTGAGTGAATTATGTCATTAAAGCTTGAAGAGTCTATTTTCTTACAAAAGAAACTATAAAAACAAAAGAGTTACCGATCTTGAGATATTTGAAGTATTGTGGGGCTGAGTCAAAATGACTGCTGGATTCCCTGTTCTGTTTTTAGAAAATCATTATAAATTGTACAAAAATTATTATGAGATAAAATTTATATGCTTAGACTCCTTAATGAGTCTAGTTTCAAATGAGATTAAATACAATACATTTGGAATTCTGTAAAGTGAGAAATTGGATTCGTAGTGAAGAGTGATCAGAATAGTCAAACAGTGAAATAGGGGAAACTTTAAGAAAAATCTGGTATTGATTGGCCAAGCCTAAAATTCTGAAAATTTTATAGATGGAAGATATACGAGTCTATATTCAGGGAAAATTAACGGCAAGTGATTTGGAGTTTAGTAGCTCCAGTTATAAGTAATTTAGTAACTACTGCTCAGGAAAACAGCTCGTAGTGAATATGTGATTTTGTTGTAAACATTAATGAAAGTTTGCCGATGAATTATTTATTGATTATTATAAAGCTTACTATAATCTATGTGTGTGAAAGTCGGATCAATATATATATATTATTCTGAAAGTAATACTTGAATAGTCGATTAATGACTATTTTAAATTTTGTTGAACTTAAGCTCAAGAGCAAAGGGGAACTAGATCCGATAAAGGGAAGGAAAAAGTAATTGAATAGCCGTTGAAGTCGTCCGACGACATTTGAGGTAAGTCTTCGAGTAATGACCCTACTTGAATTATATTGAAATGAATAGTCATACTATGACGGATAGTCGAATGTGCTTAGAGACTATCTTATAAAGCCAATTGAAATCATGCTCTTTGTGTGTGGCTACTGAGCCGAAAATTGAAAGGTTTAATAAATGTTTTGTGTTTGAGCCTTAGTAACGAAGAAATGATATGGATGTGTTATGATTATTTATATATGTGTGCATGAGCATTGGATTATATCCGGGCTAAGACCCGAAGGCAATTATGCGAGTTGATATATCCGGGCTAAGACCCGAAGGCAATTATGCGAGTTGATATATCCGGGCTAAGACCCGAAGGCAATTATGCGAGTTGATATATCCGGGCTAAGACCCGAAGGCAACTATGCGAGTTGATATATCCGGGCTGTGACCCGAAGGCAATTATGCGAGATGATATATCCGGGCTAAGACCCGAAGGCAATTATGCGAGTTGATATATCCGGGCTAAGACCCGAAGGCAATTATGCGAGTTGATATATCCGGGCTAAGACCCGAAGGCAACTATGCGAGTTGATATATCCGGGCTGTGACCCGAAGGCAATTATGCGAGATGATATATCCGGGCTAAGACCCGAAGGTAATTATGCGAGTTGATATGTCCGGGTTAAGACCCGAAGGCAAATGTGTTTGCGGCTGTATTCGGCTAAATACCGAAGAACCTTGGGTTTGAATGTGAGCGTTTTGTGCTGTAACTAATTTAATAATTATGCTTGACCAACCCGAATGATAAGGTATGCTTGCATGTGCATTGGAAAAGTCGGTTCGTCTTAAATAGTATTCGTGCGATCGGCTAACGAATTTTCGGCTTTTAGAAAGGTTGATACCTTGTGTATATATGTTGATGAAGTGTGAAGTAAGTAGGATTACGAGAATGTGTGTAAATAAAATGACTTAGTTAGCTATGTGAATGTATTACTGTAGTCAAAGCCGATTTCATTACTTGAGACTTACTAAGCTTAAAATGCTTACCCGGTTGCTTTGGCTCTCTGTTTTATAGATTTTGTTCGTTAGCTATCGGATTCGGGATCAGCGAAGTCGAAGTCATCTACACTATCAAGCTCTTTTGGTACTCTTTTAGTTGAACTCTGGATATGGCATGTATAGGACTACCCCCTGTTGTTTAAGTTCTTTTGTGATGTATGTGTGTAAAGCCATGCGAAAATGGCTTGTAGATGTGGAGTATGGCATTAGACCATTTGTGTTTATGTATGTATATATATGGTTTCACGATGTGACTATGGATTGAAATGGAAGTGTTGGGCTAATGATCAGCCATTGGAATGGCTAAATATGATCACATGTGGACCTATGTATGGCAAAACCCTAGTTGGTCCATGGTAACCACAAAATAGGTAAAGTTTATCTTGAAAACAGATTTTGACAGCAACAGTGGTGTAGAATTGAAAAATCACATAAATTCGTAGGAGTGGAATTAAATAGTGAATAAATTATGTAATCGAACCTTGATGAATCTACTTTCATATGGAAGTAACGAAACAATTATAGGAACAGTACAGAAAGAGATATTCGGGTTCTTGTGGAACAGGGCCAGAACAGTTTCTGGATTCACTGTTCCGCCTTTGGAAATTCACTATAAATTGACCAGAGATAATTAGGGGTCTTACCATATATGTATGGATTCCTCTCTGAGTCTAGTTTCCATAGAAACAAACGGAATTAGTATTGAAGCCCTGTGCAGAGAGATATCCCAGTCGTAATGGGAAAAGGTCAGTGTAGTCGACCCCTGTAACATGAGAGACTTTGACTAATAAACTGTACTAATTGGCCCGACCAAAAATTCTAGAAAAAAATATATAGGTGGGGACATGAGTCTAGTTTCAGGGAAAAATCACAAAACTGATTTTTGAGTTGTGAAACTCAAGATATGATTTTTGAAGCGACTAGTACTCAGACTGGGCAGTGTCTGGAAAAATTTTTAAAAAGTCTGTCAACACCTCGTATTCGACTCCGGTGACGGTCTCGGGTTTGGGGCGTTACAATCCAAACTTTTTCCAAGAGGAGACGGTCCTTTTCAAGTCTTGGAAAGGATTAATGATAACGCCTATAAATTACACTTGCTTGGTGAGTATGGGGTTAGTGCTACTTTTAATGTTTCTGATTTATCCCTTTTTGATGTAGGTGACGATTTGGGGACAAATCGCATCGAAGAGGGGGGAATGATGTGATCCTAGCTTGGGAAGTTACCACCGAACCTGTTGAGCTACCACAAGGACCTATAACTCGGTCACGAGCTAAAAGGTTTCAAGATGCGTTAGCAAGTTATGTTGATCGAGCTTGGGGAGAGCAAGAAGTCGAATTCATTGAACATGCTTGGACCAGCTCAATAGGCGTCCCTTGCAATTTATTGCAAGCTAAACATTAATTTTAATAAACTCATCTTAGATAATAATTGAGTTGCTGGACTATATTAAACTCCTCTTAGTTAATAATTGAGTTGTTAGACTTTATTTTCATTAAACTCATTTTAGTTAATTAATGGTTGGAATAAATGTTTATCTTAGTTGCTGGAATAATTTATTAAGTGTTAGATGTGTTTATTTACAGTTTATTAATTAAGCTTATTAAGTTTAATATGTGTTTAAATGTGTTTAATGTTTTTTTGATGTGTTTTGATTGTAGGTGACTAATCAGCTGGAAAAAATTATGAACAAGGGCTTTTAGAAAGTGTTAAATGTGACTAATCAGTTGGAATCGATTACATACAAGGCAATGTTACATCAATTAAAGAAGAGCATTTTACATCATTTAAAGGAGTTGTTACGTCATTTAAAGAGAACATTATACATCCTTTAAGATTCAACAGCCTACTCTTCTTCTCCATGGTGTCTTTTCGGATGTCCAATGGAGAATTTAAAGCTCTTTCTAAACTCTTTAGCTGCCCCAAAATGAAACCTAAGCATTCAAGATCATTTAATCAACTGAATTGGAATATTTAAAATGTTGTTACCTAGGCCTGAAATTTCAAGAGTTTGTGCTTAATGAATTAAGTTAATTTTAGCTCATTATTAGCACATTAAAGCTGAATAATTGTGACTTTTCAGCTAGGCCTTATTCAACATTATAAATACTTGTAATAAGCTCATTGTAAGGGACTTTTTGCTGAATTTATGTTAAAATTGACACTTGTGAGATTTCGAATTCTCCTTGTTCTTTTCGGGACTGAATTGACTTATCAAGTTATCTTGTGGCGTCATTCCTTCCTTTGCTAAACTGAACTTATCACCTTTTGGTGTGGCATTCATTATACCTTTGGTTCCTATCACATTTGATAGCGGGTCAAGGTTCTTTGCTGATTTTCCTAAACCGACATTCACCTAAGAGCAACTTTGAGATTCGGGTCAATAATCTCTATTGTTGGTTCATTCTCTGCCCTTCGCGGATCTTTCCATTCATTTTTAGACCTTCTTCCTTTTAAAACCTTTGTTTGGGGCCTTTTATCTATTCTTTTGAAACGAAATTAGCCTTACTCAAATTCATGATCGGGCAAACACATACGACTCGAATGATCATTGAAACGAGTTCGTATCAATCAGTAAGATAAGTAATTCTGTATAAGGTATGGTCTTTATGCGGAATGTGACGAAAAAGAATACAGTAAGCGTAACTTAGAAATGTAGGAAATGAACCTAGTAAACAACTACCAGAGAAAAAGGGAAGTGTTAGGCACTAGACTAATTATGATGGAATAGATTAAGTACTTATAGTTTATCTCACTAAGTTCTTGTGAACTTATTATAGATGCTTTTGAATGCAGGAGTTGACAGTAAAGAATGTGCCAAGAGACAACGTCAAGGCTATGCTAGGAAGCAGCGATCTGTTGTAATATGCATACAGAGAAGAGAAAGATTGTTGCAGAGTTATGGTGCATGCCAAAGGAAAGCCAAAAGAAAATTATATGAACAGTCATGAAGATATAATAACATTTACGTTCACATGAAAGGTTATACGGCATAGTTAATGTCTCGCATAAGTTATAGAAATATGTATATGTACGAAGTAAAATTAAACAATATCGATGGTATTCATAGTTCTTCAGAAAGTAAATGTGAAACATACATTGTACATAAAGATATTCTTAATGAAATTCTTGAGGTTATCCAGCAAACAAAAGTACAACATTTTATTAAGTCATTGCTCGTTTAGGTTACATATATATTAGGAAGTAACACCTAATACCCGGATTCAGTCGATCGGGTAGGGTGGAGGGCGTTACAAGTTTGGTATTATAATAGGGCTTAGTTGGTTCTTGGACGAAGGAAAAAGAAGAAGCATTGTATGCATAGCACGACACACCTGGCTCAATCTCTTAGATATGTTCCTTCAACTCTACTCCTATGTAGAGCTGGTGAAAATGTGTAAGGATGACCAATCAGGCCGTCGGGAGGAGAGGTCACTAGATGACATGGTGAATGTGTCAAAAAAGTCACCTTTCAAGTAAAAAGACACTCAAAGACCTTTAAAAGTTGATGCTCAATGCTAAAACGAGGTCCCGATAATGATTTTCCTTATAGCTTCTCTCGATGGAACAATGACAAGAGTGCGCCCAATGAGTGTGTGCCCTTTTTGCACCAGGCGGTGTCATCTTCTGTGAGGGCTTAATGAGATCTTCTAGAGAGTATTTTCTCGTGGCTAGGCACTCTTAAAAAATCCTTGTAAGAGCGGATAGGAAGGAGTCCTAGTGGTCTACATCAGAACTTGGGCGCAACCTCTAACCAGCAACATGAAAGAATAGAAAGAAGGGACTTGAGTGTGGAGCACCAATGGCACCTACATTGTTGTCTTGTTTTAGAGGCAATAGCTGAGTTTTGTGTGCCCAAAACCCTGAGCGCAAATTCATCCCATCTAGAGTAGTGATGTACCTAATCGATAGGACCTTACCCTTGAAGAAAGTATCCTCAAGTTCTGAGGAATTCATCTGGACCTAGAATACCAAAAGGAATGTTTCATTATAAAAGTGATCACCTTAAGTGGGGGAGATTAGACCAAGAGTATAAGTGATAATGAAAAGAATAGGGCTGAAATGAAAAGAAAGAAAAAAGGAGTTTGAAACAAGAGAATGGAATGAAATGAAAAGAGTTTAACAAAGGAAGGTAAGAACTCTAACAAGGATAGCCAGGATGCTAATAGGAGAACTTAGCATGCCCATTTTATAGGGAAGGTCAGTCATGCGCGAGAAGTTTGTTCAATGGGAACCATCCAACTTCATAAATAGATGTTGACAACTGTCATAAGAAATAAATGTTGAAATGACAAATTAATTAGGAGTAATTAAGTGGATGAGCAAGTCAATCGACTGTTTATGTTCTCTAATACGAAATTGACAGTTGTTCAAGGAGATTTCGTGATATCTATACTCAGGTGGTCGGGATGCCAGAAATTAAGTCTTTACCTTTAAGGGTAGAAAGTGATGATTACCGAGGAAGATCTTAAAGGTTATGCTAGTAAGATCATGAAAACCTGGCAAGGAAGTTGAAAATTTTTGATGAAGGGTTGTCATGTACAACCATCAAACTCAAAAGAACAAGTCCTCAAGCAAGAAAAATTTCAAGGACAAAATTTCCTATATGGGGGAGAGTTGTAACTCCCCGCTTGGAAAAGTTCCAATGACAAAACAATGTTAGTAAAAGCAAGACAGGAGGAGAAAGTTTTGAGTACATGTATAAAGATTAAGGAGTTAGTTTTTTTGCCTAATGTGAGATTTAATTAAGTGCAACTTATTTTCTAAGAGCGTCGGTCTGGTGGACTCTAAACTAAAGGAAAGGAAAACTAGTGAGAATAGTGTATAAAACACTCCAAATGAGTAAAAGCCAACTTTTAAGAAATGTAAGTGCAATGGATTAAAGGTTGCTCCTTAAGGTGTTGATACTAGTCCTCATGGGGACCTGTCCCAAATTGGAGACAATAGTGTCTCATGACTGTGCTTAAGGTCGAAGATGAAGAAACACTCGATGTTTTTCGCTTTTTAGAAGCAGAGACAGCGTCCTTGATTTTTCCTCTAGTGTTTGTCATAATATACTTGAAATAAAACATGACAATGAAATATCAGATGACAAGAAAAATCAGCACCACCAATTAACTAATCTAGCAGATAAACGGATCAACATATTAAACAAAATAAATAGGCAAGCAACCCACTCGTGACGAAAGTCAGTTCATCAAATAAGACAAAACTAATATGCTTAAATCTAATCCTAATACTAATAGTAAAACTAAAACTAATGAGACAACATTGACTATACTAAACTAACATAATAAAAAGAAAAGTGATAATAATAATAAAATAAATATAACAATAATGACATAAAATAAAATAAGAGTTGATGGAGTCAAATGATAATAAGGGTTGGACGGCTAACGGTGGTCCAAAGAGCAGTGGTTGGAGAAAGAAGGGTGGCTGGTCCCGAAGAGGCTAACGGCAACGTAGGGAAAATAGGGACTGAAAAAGAGAAAGTGAGCGAATGGTTGTGGTTGAGAGGGGTTGAATGAACATTGGTTAAGGGGCAAGAGGACAAGGGATGTAATACCCCGAAAATTACTACAGTAAGAAAGTAGGTATCCTTGATAGTAAAATAAGGAAATAAAGTGACAAAAAGGGAAATTTTGAGTTATGGCAACATTGGGAATAATATTATGACATATTAAATCAAGAAAGGATTAAATCGCAAAAGTGAGAAAAGTTTTGTTGCCCAAGAGTAAATACTCAAAATTTGAGGGATTAAAGTGTAAATACAAAAAAGTTGAAGGACCAATAGTGTAAATATTTTAAGGGTGGAATAATCTAGAAACTAAGGAAAATGGATGACTTAGGACCAAATTGAAAAGGTGGAGAATTTTGATGGAATAAATCACAATTTTACCAAATTAAGTGATGACTCAAGGATGGAATTTTTAAAGATTATAAGGGCAAAATGGTCAATTAGAAGAGAGAGAAATTTAGAAGATAATGATGATGTTGGAGATATTTTATATTAATTAATTAAATAAATATTAGTTTATTAATATTTTAATTTAATTTTTAAATGATATTTTATTTTTTTATTAGTATTTTATTTAGTATATATAAGAAAAGGAAGATGAAGAATCATCCATTCCACCATATTTTCATGCAACTAACGTGAGAAGAGAGGAGAAGAAAGAAAGTTTTGCTTTCTTTACAATTTCGTCCTTTCACCAAAAATTTACCATTTTCACCTAGAAATTAAAAGAATTTCCATAGCTTCCAAGAGAGAAGAATAACAAGGAGACAATGGGGAGCTAGAATATCAAGTTAGATTCAAGAAATAGAAGCTGGAGGAGAGAGAAAATCAAGTTAAAGATTGAAATCAATAGCACAAGTTAAGAAAATCAAGATTTCAATATATTTTTAAGTTTGATATTATTGAAAAAGCATGGAAATAATGTTGTAATAACAGATTTTGCCCGGGCTTTAAGGGGCCAATTTACAATCAACCTATGTGGCCCAATTAAAAACAAACTGAGGCCCAAACCGAATAGTGGCCCAAAACTGATCCAGGAAACCCTAGGGTTTCTAGGAAGCAACAGCGCCGCAACTGAGCCAAGGTCGAATCTCCCCGATCTTCACCTGCAAAATAAGGAAAGAAATCAAACAACATATGGAAAAAATCATAGATTTGAGAATCAAAGATATATCAAGGCTTTACTTTCGCAACACAGAGAGCATAGTCGATTAAAAGATTGATATTTGCATTGCTATTTTTATTTTCCCTTATATTTTTTATTTATGTAATAATATAAATATAAAAGGAAGGAAAACACCTTTATTTGAGCCCTAACCACCGCGGACGGTCGAGGAAATCGTCACCGAGGACTGACGATCGGAAGCCGGAAGGTTTCTTTGCTTCTAGGGGCCCATTCGTCAATATTTCGCGAGATTTGAGCCCGGATCTAGGCTCAGGAGGTTAAGAAGGTTAAAAGGGGAATTTTCCCTTTTCCTGGCCACCGCGGACAGTGGTACTGGCACCAGAGATAGGCGGTCGGCACGGTGGCTGGCGAAGGTCCGATGACCGACCAATGGTCGGAGGACTGAAGGGCTGAGAGGTTTTTTTAAAGGATTTGTTTTTTTTTTAAAGTAGGTTTTGAAATGAAATTTGAGCTTTAATTTTGGCTTAAATAGCCAATTGAAAACGGCGCCGTTTTGAGGGGAGGATCCGCGCGTCGGCCCGACCTGGATCCAGGATCCGTGTGTTTTTATGCGGAGGGGAAAATTTCACCTTTAGCCCCTCCGCCTTTAAATGTCTTTATAATTAGGTTTTTTTTATTTTTTAAATTCACCCTGTAATTTAATTTAATTTCAATTTAACCCTTCTTGAACGACACCGTTTTAGAGGAGAAGGGAAAATTGCCCTTCCAGCCCCTCTATGTAATTCGCACGTTCAATTTGGTCCTCCAGACTTTATTTATTTGTGGATTCACCCCTGCTTTTTTATTTCCGACCCAATTTAGTCCTTTCTCATATTTTTCTTAAAATCAGTATTTCTAATATTTTTTTATGAAATTATTGTTATTATTATATGTAAATATATAAATATGTTTCTTTTGCATGTATTTACACCTTAGAAAACTAATATTTTTCGTATATTTTAGACACATGTTTTATTAATTTTGATATTATCTTAATTATTTTAAACTTATATATTTTCATGGATGTATGTATATTTTTATTTATTTCAGTTATTTGTCTATTAATTTATGTTTACATATTTTTTATTATCTTGTCCATTTATTTGATATTTTGCAGGCCATTATTTTATTTATTTGTTCATATATTTGCATTATTTCTTTGCTACCGTAGTATTTATTATTGCATTATATATTTAATGTAGCATAACATTACATTTTTTACTCGATTTTTAAAATCAAACTTTTTCAAAATGGATATTCTTTTAATTAAAATAAAAGCTCATTATTGGGAATTCAACACGTTGTGTCCTAACGTATTGGATGTGACGCATTGATTTCTCGAAATGAAGATTTTTTTAAAAAAATCATAAAGGAAATTTTTCGAGTTTGGGATTATAAAGGAATTGTGTCCTAACGTACTGGGTGTGATTTCTTAAATCTTGGATAAGCGGATGTTCTTTTAAAGTGAAGGAAATATTCCGAGTTTGGGATTCTAAAGGGATTGTGCCCTAACTTATTGGGTGTGTTTTCTTAAATCTTGGATAAGTGAATGTTCCTTTAAAATTTCTCATTATACGAATATTTTGACCTAACTCATTTTGGAGGAAATTAGAATGTTGTGCCCTAACGCATTGGGTGTGGCATTTTTGCTTCTTTGAATTGAGAAAGGTCTTAATACGTAACGTTTTAAGTTTTTTTAAAAATTATATTTTTAAAATTTTGACCTTAAGACAATAATTAATTAACTAGGTACCAATTTTTTGGGCGTAATGAGGGTGCTAATCCTTCCTCATACGTAACCGACTCCTGGACCCGTTTTCTAAAATTCGTAGACCAAAGCCCTTTTTTTAGGTGATCCAATCACACCTCAATAAAAGATTGGTGGCGACTCCCAAATTTTCATTTTTTTAGAGTCGACAACCTAAAATTTTTATTTTTCAAAAAATGGTTTCGACAGCTTGGCGACTCCACTGGGGAGTTTTTTTTTAAATAAGAGAGTCGAGCCACAAAGTTGATTAATTTTTGTCTTATGGTCGAGAAAATATTTTTTTAAAAAAAAACTCATGACATCCTTTAGCATTCATTATCTTCTTGTTTAAACATTGTTTGCATTATACATTTCATGAGTTGAACAATGTTACCCTTTTAAGTGGGAGTGAGAAACTATGCCTTCGTGAGGTTTTTACCTCCGTGTAGGGTAGTGGATTGCTTTCGGGATACATCCGTACCTATGTCTTCGTGAGATTTTTTCATCTCCGTGCAGCCATAGGGAAATGTACTCTCCTGAACTGAACTCGGCCCATATGAGCCTATAATGGGTGAGGATTGAGGAATCTGCTGGTTCGGGTACCTTTACTCTAGAAGCCAAACCTCATATAATGAACCTTAGGAATCCACCTTAAGTAGAATTATACTAAACCCTAGTAGATATCCAATTAGGGATCTTTATTATTTCTTGATTGTATCTTGTGTTTCTATGTTATACTGACTTTTGGTGTTTTATTTGCATGACATGACATTTCATTTCATCATAAAAGGCGTCAATTCAAATTCAGTTGCTAGATAGAAGGCTTAACATGGAAAGCGGGTTTCTTGATAAAGTGGAGGACAATACGGCTGTTTGAACTTGGTCTGAAACAATGCAGCAAGAAAAGGGTGATAGTTTGGCTGATGGGCATGTATCGGAGTTATAGGACTTTACGCATATCAGTGCAACTCAAAACAATTTGCAAGAATTGAAGGAAATCTGGGATCAGTGGAGTGATGAGGTTAGACAGCTCTTTTATGATAATTATGGGGATTTGCCTTATTTGCTTGATGTGAAGGTAGACAAGCATTTGTTTCAAGCCCTCGCCCAATTCTGGAATCCTGCTTACAGCTGCTTTACGTTCAGGAAGGTCGATTTAGTGCCTACGATAGAGGAGTATATGGCTTTACTCCGTTGTTCAAAGTTTCAAGGGGACAGGGTCTATTCGAAAGCGGTGAATGTGTCAACCTTTTCCAAGAAGTTGATGAGTGTAACAGGAATGAGTGAGCAATGGGTTGTCGCACGAATTAAGAAAAAGGGGGACAGTAAGTGTGTTCCTTGGAGAGGCTTGAAAGATGCAATCCTCACACACCCAGATGTCAGGAAAAGGTTAGATGTTTTTGCTTTAAGCATATATGGCTTGGTTGTCTTCCCTAAAGCCTTGGGGTATGTGGATGAAACAGTCACTAATTTATTCGACCGGCTCGATAAGAAAGTTACACCGATTCCAGCAATTTTGGCAGAAACTTTCAGGTCATTGAGTACATGCCGGAAGACAGGTGAAGGTAGATTTATTGGATGTGCACAGCTTCTACTCGCGTGGTTTCACAGTCTCTTTTGGAAGGTGGATAAAGTGTCGTATCGGGTTTTCTCTGAAAATTATTCACCACTAAAGGAGATAGTCGCTACGCCCAGGAGAGACGACATTTCGAAGGAGAAGTGGATAGCAATTCTTCAAAATCTTCGAGAAGAGGACATTGAGTGGAGAGCTCCTTGGTTACTTCCAGATGAGATCCTGTATAGGTGTGGTAGTTTTGCTAGGGGTTTGGGGAGCTACTGGATACACCCCATTATTGGTACTAAGGCAATATAGGTCAAGGCAATTTATACCTGAGACCCAAGGGATAGTTGATTGTGAATTTTCGTACAAGGATAATGGTTATAGAAAGAAGATTCAAGAGATGGCTAGTGCGTGGAAACAAACTCGTCGAATGAAGAGGCTAGCTGTGGGTCCAATGACAACTCCTGAATATCATCAATGGTGGGCTAGAAGGATTAATGATAATACACCTAAGTTAAATCAGGAAGAAAGCCAGTCAATAGAAGAGCATTTGCGGGTCATTCCTTCTGAGTTGGAGATTATAAAGTAAGATTTTGAAAGGAAAAATGCAGAGTTGGAGAAAAAGATAGAGCAAATGAACTTAAGATTGGATATAGATGTTCAGAAGCTTGAAAATGAAAAGTTAAAGAAAGAGAAAAACAGGGCTGAGGAGGAGCTGGATAGTCTGAAGATGGATTATAAAAAAATGCGTTTGTCAATGAGAACTGTTGGGCTGGGAAAGACGTCAGAACAGTGGCGAGTAGAAATCCAGGAAGAAAAGGACAAGGCCGATAAGTGGGAACAGAGATTTCAAGAGATACAAAGGTGAAATGAGGCCTTAGAAAGGAGTTTGTCAGAAAGCCAGAAGGAAAATGGTGAGTTAAAGGATAGGGTGATTGTATTGGAAAGATCTCTTCGTCAGTATCAAAGCCAAAATTCTATGATAGAGTTAAAAGCTATCTTGAGCAAGATTGAAGAAATAGAGAAAAGAATTGAAGAGTTAGAGACGGAGCTGCAAAATTGTGAGATCCAGATCAAGCACTTGAAATCAAACGAGAGTCATAGTAATGAACAACTTCACCATTTTCAGAATCAAGTTAGAAGCAGAGATCATCTTATTAAGGAAGCTGTGGTCCAGATTCGATAAGTAGCTGATCATATACAGACTTTAGCAGTACAAGCTGACACGCTGAGTGTGAAATATGAATTAGAGTCAGATCGGGGGCAAGAATTGGCTTTGTTACTTAGAAAGATTAGAGTTCTGGGTACTAGGGCGAAGTTGTACTTGTAATTCATTTTATGTAAAGGAATTTAATTTCTAGTAATGTTTTCTTATATGGAATTGAATTCAAATTGACGCCTTTTCTGCATTCATTTCATGCATTGCATTGTTTCATATGCATTAATAAATACATTAAGGGATTCTAATTAATTTTTAGCAGTACAAGCTGACACACTGAGTGTGAAATATGAATTAGAGTCAGATCGGGGGCAAGAATTGGCTTTGTTACTTAGAAAGATTAGAGTTCTGGGTACTAGGGCGAAGTTGTACTTGTAATTAATTTTATGTAAAGGAATTTAATTTCTAGTAATGTTTTCTTATATGGAATTGAATTCAAATTGACGCCTTTTCTGCATTCATTTCATGCATTTCATTGTTTCATATGCATTAATAAATACATTAAGGGATTCTAATTAATCTAAATCACTCCTCAGTTAATCTGGAAACCAACCAACCTACCAAGCACCACTACGGTACTCGATCGAAAACCAAGGATATGGATCAAAGAATGGAAAGATTAGAACAAACCCAAAAGGAAATGCAGGAGCTGCTTCAAAAGCAAATGAATGAGCAACAAAAGATGATAGACAAAATGATGGAGTCTCAAGGGAGTATAATGGCTCAGTTAACTCAGTGGTTCAATAAAGGAACTGATAAAGGAAAGGGTTCTCTGCTCAATATTGAAGAAGGAGACAATGAGGGACTTGTCTATCCTCCGGACTTTACACCCCAACAAGTTGAGATGTACCTGCAAAGGTCCTCTGTTACCATTAATCCTTCGGGTGATGCTGCAACGCAAATGAAATTCCAGATGGGATTAGGTTCTAACCCCGGTGCCAATTTTGTTAATCCTGCTATTCCTGATTTTGATGAGACTGCTGGAAAGGAAAAAATGAATGATGAATTATCAAAACAGCTCGAGGAAAGGTATAAATGGCTGGAGGAAAAACTTAAAGTGCTAGAGAATTGAGCTTGGTTCCAGGTCTGGTACTTCCTCACAAGTTCAAAACGCCAGAGTTCGAAAAGTACAATGGGACTAGTAGCCCCGAAGCACATATTACTATGTTCTGCAGGAGGATGACTGGATATGTTAATAATGACCAGTTGCTGATACATTGCTTCCACGATAGCCTCATAGGGGCAGCATCCAAGTGGTACAATAGATTGAACCGTACCCAGATTAATTCATGGAGAGATCTAGCACAGGCATTCTTAAAACAGTACAACCATGTGACTGACATGGTACCTAATAGAAGTACTCTGCAGAACATGGAGAAGAAGCCTGGTGAAAGTTTCAGGCAGTACGCATAGAGATGGAGGGAGGTTGCCGTCCAAGTTCAGCCATCCCTTCTAGAAAGAGAGATGACGATGCTTTTCGTCAACACATTGAAGGCACCATTTATTACACATATGTTAGGAAGCGCTACTAAAAATTTTTCCGACATAGTTATGAATGGCGAGATGATAGAAAAAGCTATCAGAAGTGGGAAAATAGATGCTGGAGAAAATACCAGAAGGACGGTCTCGAAGAAGAAAGAGAACGAGGTTAACAACACGAGTTCATATTCGAAGACAGTTACAGTGAATCAGCCAGGAAAAGTGGCTGTTAATCAGTAGGGATCATCGAAGCAGAGATCTGATACAAGACAAAATACAGAGAAAATGCAATTTACGCCAATTCCAATGACGTATAGGGAGCTATATCAGAATCTATTCAATGCACACGTGGTTGCCCCTTTCCATTTGAAACCACTGCAGCCTCCATACCCCAAGTGGTACGATGCAAATGCACGGTGCGACTATCACACGGGAATTGAGGGGCATTCTATAGAGCATTGTACGGTGTTCAAAAATGTGGTGGAAAGACTTATAAGCTTGAGCGTGGTAAAATTAGATGATTCACCCAATACAGAAAATCCGTTACCTGATCATAACGGAGTGAACATGATAGGTGGGAGCATGGGTAGAAAGATCAAGGAAGACATATCAGAGGTGAAAATTCCTTTGAGGTGGGTCTGGAAAAATATGGTGAAAAGGGGATTGATCATCCCGAGTTCAGAGAGAAGCGTCGAAGGGGTGGAAAATTACTGTGAGTTCCATCACGAGGAGGGACATAAAATCCAAGAATGCGCAGAATTCAGAGTCTTGGTTCAAGACCTGATGGATAACAAGGAGATAGAATTTTATAAAGAAGTTAAGGAGGAGGGGAGCATTTGTACATCAGAGGCTTCGAAGGTTCTAAGAATAGTACAGCCTGTGGTCATTATCTCGCGACCCAAGAAGGATGAGGTGAGAGCACAAGCAATGCCAAAGATCATAATAAAGAAACCTGCAACCTTTCCTTACCAAGACAGCAAGAAGGTTCCATGGAACTACGAGTGCAATACGACTGTCCCAGGAAAAGAGACGGCAAAGAGCCAATGTGTGAGTACCAATCCAGAGTCTATGAAAGAGGCTATAATAGGGGAGCAAAAAGGGAAAGTAGTTGAGCCAGTGAAGGAGGAAGAAGCTGTGGAATTCCTCAAATTTTTAAAGCATAGTGAGTATAATGTCGTTGAGCAGTTGCATAAACAACCGGCCCGCATATCTATACTGTCCTTACTCTTGAGTTCAGAAGTGCATCAAAATACGTTGATGAAGATGCTAAATGAGACCTATGTGTCCAAGGATATTTCTGTCGGTAAGCTAGATCGGTTTGTCAATAATATCAGTGCTGATAATTTCATATTTTTCAATGATGATGAAATACCTTCGGGGGCATGGGATCTACCAAAGCTTTGCATATCACTGCACGATGCAAGGGGTGTATTTTTCCAGGAGTACTGATTGACAATGGATCAGCTTTGAATGTATTTCCGTTATTCACACTTAACAGGCTACCTATAGACAGTTCGCACATGAAAACGTGTCAAAATGTAGTGAGGGCATTTGACGGTACAGAAAGGAAGGTCAGGGGAAGAATTGAGGTACCCTTACTGATTGGTCCAACAGTTTATGAGGTAGATTTTATTGTGATGGACATCAAACCTTCCTATAACTGCTTATTAGGAAGACCATGGATACATTCGGCAGGGGCAGTTCCGTTATCATTATATCAGATGTTGAAGTTAGTGTCAGATGGTCGGCTAGTGACAATAAAAGCTGAAGAGGATATAATAGCAACTGTATCCAATAAGATGCCGTACATGGAGACCAATGACGAGTCAGTTGAATGCTCATTTCGATCTTTGGTGTTTGTAAATGCGGCATTTGTTCCTGAAGAGAGCAAAATTGTGGCTCCAAAATTATCCAAAACCACAGAGATGGGTTTACGATTGTTGGTAGGAAAAGGAGCTTTACCCGGAAGAGGGCTGGGGAGATATCTTCAAGGGAAGACTGAGGTTCCAATGCTGAAAGAAAAGCAAGATCATTTTGGCTTAGGATACAAGCCGGATAGAGGACAAATAAAGAAGGAGATAGAAAAAAGGCAGGAAAGAAGAATGGCACGTTTGAATGGGGAGGAAGCTAAGTGGGAGCCAATGAAAATTCCCCACATATCCAAACCTTTCGTATCTGGAGGAATCATTCATATGGAGAGAAAGAAATCAGTTGAGGAAAGCATCAAGGAGACGTTGGGAAATATGCACATTAATGTCATTCATGAGCTTGAGAATGAAGAGAGAAGTTGGTTGGACATTCGTCCTTATGAGCCTGGGAGTGTTCTAGACAATTGGACTGCAGAAGAAATACCTAAAGTCTTTAGAACTGTCTCAGAGTAATATTCAAGAATAAACTTGTTGTTTTAGCCTAGAAATAGCAAGAATTCTTTTGTGAAATAGGCTTATGTTTAAAAATCATTATTTTAATAAAATACATCTTTGCAATTATTTTGAGTAAATATTCTTTCATTCTTTCATATGCCTAAAATATATTATTTCATTACATAAATAAATTGTACATAAATTCATGCATTCTTTTGTAACCATAATAGGTCTCTGTGTATCAATGACGTGACTGACACTGCTACGAGCTCAGAGTTCCCTTTTGAACGAAACGTGTGTTTAGAGGGATCGCACGACTTTGAAGGTGATGAAGAGGGTGGTCTATCTTTGGACTTGTTGAGAATGGTGGAATAAGAGGAAAAGCAAATCCTACCTCACAAAGAGACAGTAAAAGTTGTGAGCCTGGAAGAAGGGAAAGAGTTGAAAATTGGAACTGAAATTCTCGCAAAAAAAAAGACGAGACCTCATTGAATTACTCCATGAATTCAAAGATGTCTTCGCCTGGTCATACCAGGATATGCCGGGATTGAGTGCTGACATTGTAGTGCATCACTTACCTATAAAAGAGGATTGAAAACTAGTTCAACAGAAGCTTAGAAGAATGAGGCCTGATATTGTGCTCAAAATAAAAGAGGAGGTTAAGAAACAGTTTGATACTGGTTTTTTGCAGGAAGTCAAATATTCTGAGTGGGTAGCTAATATCGTCCCAGTCCCTAAGAAAGATGGAAAAGTATGAATGTGCGTCGATTACAGGGATTTGAACAAAGCAAGCCCAAAGGACAACTTCCCATTGCCACATGTTGATACGCTGGTGGATAATACGGCGGGATTTTAATTGTTTTCTTTTATGGATGGGTTCTCAGGATATAATCAGATAAAAATGCATCCAGAAGATATGAGAAAGACTACATTCATTACTTTATGGGGAACATTTTGCTAAAAGGTGATGCCATTTGGATTAAAGAACGCGGGAGCAACATATCAGAGGGCCATGGTAACCTTGTTCCATGACATGATGCACAAAGAAATCGAGGTGTATGTTGATGATATGATTGCCAAATCCAGAACAGAGGAGGAACATGTGCAGGTCTTGAGAAGATTGTTCTTAAGATTAAGGAAGTTCCAGCTCAAGCTTAATCTGACAAAGTGCACTTTTGGAGCCAGATCAAGAAAGCTATTAGGCTTCGTAGTTAGTGAAAAGGGAATTGAGATCGACCCAGACAAAGTCAAAGCAATACGAGATTTATCGCCACCACGTACCTAGAAAGAAGTTCGAGGTTTCTTGGGAAGACTGAATTACATTGCTCGGTTCATTTCACAGTTGACCGAAAAATGTGATCCCATATTTCGTCTTTTGAAGAAACATAATCCTGATGTTTAGAATGAAGAATGTCAAAAAGCCTTTGAAAAGATAAAGCAATACTTATCCAATACCCCAGTTCTGTCACCACCCAGCCCGGATAGACCCTTGATTTTGTATTTAACAGTGTTCAAAAACTCCATGGGATGCGTGCTAGGTCAACATGATGCGACTGGAAAGAAGGAAAAGGTGATTTACTATCTCAGCAAGAAATTCACTGATTGTGAGATGAGATATTCGCCTATCGAAAAATTGTGTTGCGCCTTGATTTGGAAGACCAAGAGGTTGAGGCAATACTTACCCTATCATACGACTTGGCTAATTTCAAAATTAGATCCTTTAAAGTATATGATGGAGTCAACAGCATTGAATGGAAGAATGGCTAGATGGCAAATCTTGCTCTCTGAGTTTGATATCGTATATGTAAGTCAGAAGGCCATCAAGGGAAGTGCAATAGCAGATTTCTTGGCTAGCAGGGCTCTGGAAGATTACGAACCTCTAAACTTCGATTTCCCGAATGAAGATTTGATGTATGTGGAAAATGCTGAAGAGGATCCCCAAGAGAATCATTCTTGGAGATTAAGCTTTGACGGAGCATCGAATGCATTAGGCAATGGGATTGGGGCAGTCTTGGTGTCTCCGAATGGAGATTATCATCCTTTCACCAGTAAATTAGACTTTGATTGCACCAATAACATGGCTGAGTATGAAGCTTGCATCATGGGTATACAGGCAGCCATAGAACGGAAAATCAAGACATTAGAGGTGTACGGAGACTCAGTATTGGTAATATACCAGCTAATAGTGGAATGGGAGACGAGCGATCCTAAATTGATCCGTTATCGGAGATTGGTTTTGGGATTGATCGAAGAGTTTGACAACATTACCTTCTGTTATCTCCCACGAGAAGAAAATCAGATGGTTGATGCTCTTGCTACTTTAGATTCCATGATTAAAGTGAATCAGTTAGAGGACATGAAGCCTATTCAAATTAGTATTTATGAGATCCTAGCCCACTGTTACAGCATTAAGGAGGCGGAGAATGATAATCCTCCCTGGTACCAAGATATACTGCAATATGTGAAGAATCGCAAATATCCTGATCAGGCAACGGAGAATGATAAGAGGGTATTGAGGAGGCTAGCTATTGACTATGTCTTAGATGGGGAGATCCTATACAAAAGGGGAAAGGATCGAGTACTATTGAGATGCGTGGACGCTGTAGAGGCTAAGGAAATTTTAGAAGAAGTCCATGATGGTGTTTGTGGAACACACGCTAATGGATTCACCATGGCTAGACAAATTATGAGATTCGGGTATTACTGGTCCACCATGGAAGGAGATTGCATCAATCATGCCAAGAAATGCCATAAATGCCAAATTTATGGGGATAAAATGCACGCGCCTCCTTCTCTTCACGTCATGACTTCTCCATGGTTTTTCTCCATGTGGGATATGGACGTTATTGGAACAATATCACTAAAGGTTTCTAATGGACATCGTTTCATTTTTGTGGTTATTGATTACTTCACTAAGTGGGTAGAGGCGGCCTCATATGCCAATGTCACGAAGCCAGAAGTCAGCAAGTTTTTGAAGAAGGAGATTATATGTCGATATGGAATGCCTGAAAGGATCATATCTGACAATGCGTTGAATCTAAATAACAGCACAATAGCGGAAGTTTGCGATCAGTTCAACATTAGACACCATAATTCATCACCATATCACCCGAAAATGAATGGTGCAGTGGAAGCGGTGAATAAAAATATCAAGAAAATCGTGGCGAAAATGGCTGAAACTTACAAAGATTGGCATGAGAAGTTACCTTTCGCTCTTCTGGCTTACCGAACATCTGTCAAGACTTCTACTGGGGCAACACCTTTTTCTTTGGTTTATGGAATGGAGGCAGTGTTACCCATTGAGGTTGAAATTCCTTCTCTTCAGGTATTGGCTGAGTTAAAATTGGATGAAGCCGAATGGATCCAATCTCGGTATGATCAATTGAACCTGATTGAAGAGAAAAGATTAAAAGCCATTCGTCATGGCCAAATGTATCAGAAGCGAATGATACGAGCTTACAATAAGAAGGTTCGTCCCAAAGAATTTCATGCAGGGGATTTGGTTCTGAAAAAGATCCTCCCTTTACAAAAGGATTTCAGAGGGAAATGGATGCCAAACTGGGAAGGACCTTATGTTTTGAAGAAGGCTTTTTCTGGAGGCGCTTTGATTTTGAGTGAAATGGATGGCAAAAATCTTCCGAATCCTGTAAATTCAGACTCGGTTAAGAAATATTTCACTTGAACAAAGGGAGAAATCAAAGTGAAAACCCGCAAAGGGCGCTCTGATTTCCAAAAAAAAAAGGGAGAGGCCAAGGTGAAACCCGAAAAGGGCGCTTTGAGACCAAAGGGGGTTTGATTTGAAAACCCGAAAAGGGCGGCTCAAACATTGTCAGATTGTGGCATATGGTGACCTTGCTAAATTCAACAATAAAGGGATGTACGACGTCTTGGGGGCATTAATAAAGTACTGTAGATCCCCTAAACACATGTTAAATTTAGAATGGTTCTTGGCTTGTATGGAGAAGTTCAAGCGGCGATATCCAAAGCACTTAGTCTTCATAATATTTGTACCAAGTTTGTTGGTTCTTGTAAAAAACTTCATTTCTTTCTTGTTCTTGAATACTTTTTCTTTTCAGGACACTTACTATCAATAAATTCTTGAATTAATTCATCTCTTACTCAGTATTTTTGATTCTTGTGCAAGCATGTTGCATTAGAATAATGATTGATGGACTAATAATCTTTCACAAAAGAAGTTTTGTATATTACTTTGGGAATTTCTAAATAATTTAGTAACCTGAAATAGAGTTATTGTTTAAGAACACCCCAAGTTTAAAGAGCCTAAGAAGGAGAAGTCTAAATTACGACTGCTTTTTCAGATTTGGTTGTTTAAATATCGAATGAGACAGCAGGAAGTCTTGATGGGGATGGAAGAAATCCCCTATAGAAAGGAAGTTCCTCATTTGGGCATGAATATTTGGCAGGACACCCTGAGAGTGGTGTGAACAAATTTCATAATTCGTATCCTTGAATTACAATAGGAGAAGACTGAGAAGAGTCAAAATTTTCCTACTCTTAAAGTCACGGGGAAGGAATATAGTATGAATTCTGCGTCCTGGAGAGTTGAGCTTTGAAGTGCGCAACGGGGGGCAGTTTGATTAAGCATTCTTTTTGGAAATATCAGCCAAGCAAAAGGTGTCAACGACAAAACCTTAATAAACCTCAAAAAAATGATAATTCGTGAAAAATGGCATTCTGCATTCATTCAAGTGTCATTCACACATGTCTAGTTAGGAGCACTTGATGCATTTTTATGTCATCCTACTCATTAGGCATAATTAGATTCACTATACAGGTCATGTTTCCTAGAGAGCAGATCAGTGAAGATAACAGGTCGCATCTAGTCTTATCTCCCTGAAGTTACAGTGGAGCAGACTAAGTAAGCAAGTCTTATCCTCCTGAAGTTGCAGTGAGGCAGACTGAAGATGGAAAATCTTATCTCCCTAAAGTTGTAGTGGAGCAGATTAAAGCCGATAATCCTATCTCCTTGAAGTTACATTGGAGCAGATTAAAACCTCAGATCTTATCTCTCTGAAGTTACAGAGAGCATATCGTATCTAGTCTTATCTCCCTGAAGTTGCAGTGGAACAGACTAAGCAAAGCAAGTCTTATCCTCCTGAAGTTGCAGTGAGTTGCAGAGAGTAGATCGCATCTAGTCTTATCTCCCTGAAATTGCAGTGGAGCAGACTAAGCAAAGCAAGTCTTATCCTCCTGAAGTTGCAGTGAGGTAGACCGAAGATGGCAAATCTTATCTCCCTGAAGTTGCGGTCGAGCATATTAAAACCAACAGTGGAGCGGGTTAAAAACCTCAAATCTTATCTCCCTGAAGTTGCGGTGGAGCAGATTAAAGCCAACAGTGGAGCGGGTAAAAACCTCAGATCTTATCTCCCTGAAGTTGCAGTGGAGCAGACTGGTAGATCAAGCTGAAGCTACAAGTCTTATCTTCCTGAAGTTGCAGAGAAGTAGATTGAAGCACTAGTTCCTGTACCTCTGAAAATGCAGTAGGAAGGAATACCAAAGTCCAGTACGACCGGGCAAAATTGTTTTTGGTCTTTGCTCTGTTCCCGTTACTCGACAACAAGCAAAGAGGGGCAGCTGTAATAACAGATTTTGCCTAGGCTTTAAGGGGCCAATTTACAATCAACCTATGTGGCCCAATTAAAAACAAACTGAGGCCCAAACCGAATAGTGGCCCAAAACTAATCCAGGAAACCCTAGGGTTTCCAGGAAGCAACAGCGCGGCAACTGAGCCAAGGCTTAATCTCCCCGATCTTCACCTGCAAAATAAGGAAAGAAATCAAACAACATATGGAAAAAATCATAAATTTGAGAATCAAAGATATATCCAGATTTATTCTTTCTTTGATTTGTTTTCATTCGACTATAAAAGGACATCAAATACATTGTAATGGGGATTGGAAAATCGAATAAAAAATCAAGGCTTTACTTTCGCAACACAGAGAGCAAGTCGATTAAAAGGTTGATATTTGCATTTCTATTTTTATTTTCCGTTATATTTTTTATTTATGTAATAATATAAATATAAAAGGAAGGAAAACACCTTTATTTGAGCCCTAACCACCGCAGACGGTCGAGGAAATCGTCACCGAGGACTGACGATCGGAAGCCGGAAGGTTTCTTTGCTTCTAGGGGCCCATTCGTCAATATTTCGTGAGATTTGAGCCCGGATCTAGGCTCAGGAGGTTAAGAAGGTTAAAAGGGGAATTTTCCCTTTTCCTGGCCATCGCGGACGGTGGTACCGGAGCCGGAGATAGGCGGCCGGCACGGTGGCCGGCGAAGGTCCGATGACCGACCGATGGTCGGAGGACTGAAGGGCTGAGAGGTTTTTTTAAAGGATTTTTTTTTTAAAGTAGGTTTTGAAATGAAATTTGGGCTTTAATTTTTGCTTAAATAGCCAATTGAAAACGGTGTAGTTTTGAAGGGAGGATCCGCGCGTCGACCCGACCCGGATCCAGGATCCGCGTGTTTTTATGCGGAGGGGAAAATTACACCTTTAACCCGTCTGCCTTTGAATGTCTTTATAATTAGATTTTTTTTTATTTTTTAAATTCGCCCTGTAATTTATTTTAATTTCAATTTAACCCTTCTTGAACGACACCGTTTTAGAAGAGAAGGGAAAATTGCCCTTCCAGCCCCTCTATGTAATTCGTACGTTCAATTTGGTCCTCCAGACTTTATTTATTTGCGGATTCACCCCTGTTTTTTTATTTTCGACCCAATTTAGTCCTTTCTCATATTTTTTCTTAAAATCAGTATTTCTAATTTTTTTTATGAAATTATTGTTATTATTATATGTATATATATAAATATGTTTCTTTTGCATGTATTTACACCTTAGAAAACTAATATTTTTCGTATATTTTAGACAAATGTTTTATTAATTTTGATATTATCTTAATTATTTTAAACTTATATATTTTCATGGATGTATGTATATTTTTATTTATTTCAGTTATTTGTCTATTAATTTATGTTTACATATTTTTTATTATCTTGTCCATTTATTTGATATTTTGCAGGTCATTATTTTATTTATTTGTTCATATATTTGCATTATTTCTATGCTATCGTAGTATTTATTATTGCATTATATATTTAATGTAGCATAACATTACATTTTTTTACTCGATTTTTAAAAAAAAAATTCAAAATGGATATTCTTTTAAATAAAATAAAAGCTCATTATTGGGAATTCAACACGTTGTGTCCTAACGTATTGGATGTGACGCATTGATTTCTCGAAATGAAGATTTTTTTAAAAAAAATCATAAAGGAAATTTTCCGAGTTTGGGATTATAAAGGAATTGTGCCCTAACGTATTGGGTGTGATTTCTTAAATCTTGGATAAGCGGATGTTCTTTTAAAGTGAAGGAAATATTCCGAGTTTGGGATTCTAAAGGAATCGTGCCCTAACGTATTGGGTGTGTTTTCTTAAATCTTGGATAAGTGAATGTTCCTTTAAAGTTTTTCATTATACGAATATTTTGACCTAACTCATTTTGGAGGAAATTAGAATGTTTCGCCCGAACGCATTGGGTGTGGCATTTTTGCTTCTTTGAATTGAGAAGGGTCTTAATACGTAACATTTTAAGTTTTTTTAAAAAGTATATATTTTTAAAATTTCGACCTTAAGACAATAATTAATTCACTAGGTACCAATTTTTTGGGCGTAATGAGGGTGCTAATCCTTCCTCATACGTAACCGACTCCCGGACCCGTTTTCTAAAATTCGTAGACCAAAGCCCTTTTTTTAGGTGCTCCAATCACACCTCAATAAAAGATTGGTGGCGACTCCCAAATTTTCATTTTTTTTAGAGTCGACAACCTAAAATTTTTTGTTTTCAAAAAAACGGTTTCGACAAATGTTATAGTAGAGTTTTCTTATATGAGGTCTTATGTTCTTGATATATTAGTGAAGATAAATAAGTGAAAGTGATGGGAAATATTTTAGAGAAAGGGAATAAGGGAGTTATACACCTAGTAATCAACATTTTGTACTAAAACAGTTTTGGACAGCAGCAGTAGGTTAACTTTGAAAAATCACCATAAATTGTGGAAATAGAATTATAGTATTAATAAAATATGGAAATAAATTTTATTGAGTCTAGTTTTTCATAGAAGAAACGGTGTAAGTAATGGAATTGTAAATCATGAGATATAATAAATTTTGTGAGACAAGGTTAGAATGAATTCGGGTTCCCCTATTCTGACTTGGAAAACTCATTAAAAATTGTAAAAAAATAATTATGGGTTATAATTTATATTTTTAAAATCCTTAATGAGTATATTTTCAATATAAACAAACGGGAACATCGTCCAAATTCTGTACAAAGAGATAATTAATTTTTAGTGAAGAGGGGTTGAAACTGTCAAACAGTGAAACAGGGGAAACTTTAAAGAATAAATTTTACTTATTGGCTAAACTAAAAATTCTGAAAATTTTATGGTAAGAATATATGTGAGTTTAGTTTCATATAAAATTTTTGGATCTCAATTCAGAGTTTTGTATCTTCAGGTATAATTAATTTAGTCACTATGACGCAAGTGAAGAGCTTGTTATGAGTAAACAAGTTAATAGTGGTATTATGTATATATCAAGGATGTGGAATGGAGTGGAGGAGGAGGAAAAATATATGTGAATATTCAGCTAATATGGTTTTATTTTAAAATAGCTAATTTACATGTTTTAGGTTTAGGGAATAAATTGAATAAAAGTAAAATTTTAAGGGTAATTTTGTAAAAATGTCAAAAGGTGACCAAATTCCATGAAATGAATTGTTTTATTATTTAAATTAATAAATTGAATGAAATATTAATTTATATCAAGATTTGGTGGAAATTCGAGGAAAATAAAAAATTACCAAAATGTCCCTAAATTTTTGTATTTCTGCAATTTAACCTGGTAAGTTCATGTAACTTGAATTATATTCTTAGATGATTGAAATATATATATTGGATTGAGAAATTGATTTGAATTGTGAACATAAGAAATTGTGAATTGAATGAAATGGAAATGAAGCTTTGAATTACATGAGTAAATATTGGGTCTCGTAGGCCCTATTTGTTATGAATATAATATTTCAAGGATATGTTGTAAAAAATTATAAAAGCACATAAAAAATTTGAAAGTTTTAATTCGGATAAAATTTTGTAACTCGGTTTAATACGTATGCAAATGTATGTCTTCTAGTAATGCCTCGTATCCTATTCCGGCGTCGAATATGGGTAAGGGGTGTTACAATGTGACATCACCAAATTCGGTCATAACATTTAGACCGGGTTTGGGGTGTTATAAGGGAGATGGGCGAAGGGAGTCGATAGTGTGAGAGTGGTTGGGCAACGAAGAGTAGAAAAAGGAGAGGGAGAAAAATGAGAAGAAATTGGGGGGCGAATGTGAATAGCGATGCGAGGATGGTCTTGGACAATGGCATGGGACTGAAAAAGGGAAAGTTGACTATGGAAAAACAAAACGGCAGCGACGTCAAGAGGAATTAGCCACTGGGGAGCTTGAATAGCGGTAGGAGGGTTGGAGAGAAAACAAAACAAAACGAGGAATCAAAGTGTTATGGTTCAAAATTAAAAGAAGGCATGATCGTGTATTTGGCCTGTGTTGGGCCACACGGCCGTGTCTCACACTCGTGTAAGTCTCTAAAGCCCATGTGCCACACAAAATTTTCTAAAAAATGTGCTTCAATTATTACACTCCCGTGTGTCCAAGCCGTGTACACCGCATGTCTATATCTCAATGCCGTGTGGTCTATCCCAAACCATGTGTGGTTGTCGTTTGCTTCTCCCACATTCTTGTCGCTAGGCCATGTGGCTTCACTCAAACCGTGCGTGTCACCAAAAAATTTGAAAAATTAGCTCCAACATTTAGACCGTCCCTGACACGCCCGTGTGTCTAGGTCGTGTGTGTCACACGACCGTGTGGATTCATATAGGCTGTGTGGGTTTATTGTTTGCTTCTTCCACGATCATGCCAAGGGTGTATAGGTCACACGACTGTGTCACCAAGCCGTGTAACACTTTGTGACCATCTGTGTCACAAAAAAATTTGAAAAATTGGCTCTAGTAGTCACGTAGTCCATGACATGCCCATGTGTCCCACACGGTCCTGCCACCAGGCCATGTGGACTACCTCAGACCGTGTGGCACTTTTTTTTTGAATTAATAAAAACAAAAGTTAGGTAAATAACAAACTAAGAATGCAACAAAATTAAATGAAATAATAAAAAAAAAACTTGGGTTGTCTCCTAAGAAGCACTTATTTAAAGTCTAAGCTCGACTTTCTCTTTCACACACATGATTAATTCAGATTTTGGAGTCGAAGCTCCTCTCTCTCGTTATCAATATCACCACCGAGATAAAATTTTAGTCAATGACTGTTTACCTTGAATGCATTGTAATCAGGGTGCGTTACCTCTATGTGCCATATGGAAATACGGTTTTTACCAAGATAGGACCGGCCATCTTGACTTTAGCTTTCTACGAAGCAGTCTGAACCTTGAATTGTATAGAAGCACTCAGTCCTCAACTGTGAATTGATTGGGCTACTTTAAACGAGCATCGTGGCGTCGCTTTGTTAATTCTTTGTACACTCTGAAGCTTTCATAAGCATTTTCTCTCCATTCATCTAGCTCATTCAGCTATAGCATTCTATTTTCACCTGCAAGTTTAGGATTGCAATTCAAAAATTTTATTGCCTAAAATGCTTTGTGTTCGAGTTCTAGTGGTAAGTGATAACCCTTCCCATAAACAAGTTTATATGGAGATGTTCCTATGAGTTTTTTATACGTAATCCTATAAGCCCATAAAACATCATTTAGTTTTAATGCCTAGTCCTTCCTATTTGTCTGTACGGTCATTTCTAGGATGCATTTCAATTCTTTGTTTGATATTTCAACTTGACCACCAATTTCAGGGTGATATGGGGTAATTGTTCTATGAGGTACACCGTATTTCTTAAGAATCTTATCAAATTGAGCATTACAGAATGTGTATCCCTATCGCTAAAGATTACTCTAGGTGCTCCAAAATGAGAGAAAAGTTTCTTAAGAAATCTAACAACCACCCTAGCATCATTAGTTGGTAAAGCTTGATCTTCAACCCATTTCGACACATAATCCACCGCTACCAGTATGTATTTATTACCATAAGAACTAGGACCCATGAAATCAATACCCCAAATGTCAAAAATTTCACAAGAAAGCATATAAATTTGAGGCATTTCATTATGTTTGGAAATATTACCTGTCTTCTTGCATCTATCACAAGAAGACACATACTTGTTAGCATCTTTGAACAATGTGGGCCAATAAAAACTTGATTCAAGGACTTTATGTATTGTTCTAACCCTATTGTAATGTCCTCTTGTCGATCCTGAGTGACAATGCTCAAAAATTTTATTCCCGTCTGATACCATAACACATTGTTGAACCACCTGATCTGTTCACAGACAAAAAAAAAATGGATCCCCCCAAAATTATTTTTTCACATAAGAAAAGAACTCCTTCTTTTGATGATGAGATAAACCTTTTGGTAGAATGTTAGCAACCAAGTAATTTGCAATATCTGCAAACCAAGGGACTTCAAAATCAATTACCACATAGAGCTGCTCTTCAAGAAATTAGTCATTTATCGCATCTTCATCAAGCTTCTCAAGATGTAGATTCTCAAGCCTTGACAGGTGATCTGTGTTAGAGTATGCCCAAAGATCAATCATGAGATGGTTGTAATAACATACTTGATTTATCATGTTTATTAATATAAGGCGTTACCATTATTATTTTAGTTTCTTTTTTGTGTGTATAAATAAACTATTTTATAATAATGTCCTGAGAATAATATGATTATTCTTAAAAGGTCCTTAGTCAAGTATTATTGTTGGATAGGACAACAATAATGCATTAAGACAAACATGCAGTTGATTGATGATAAAGAGTTGTCATTGATATGGAATGTTAGAATCGATGCATGAATATGTGTGTTAGAGAACAACATATTGGACTGACCCATTATGAGTATGTTTCTTGGATTATTATGTAATTGTCACGACATTACTCATAGTGATTAATATGTACATGATCCCCCAGACTTGAGATCATCATAATCCCAACATCGTGAGTAGTATATCTTGATACAGTCAAACATACACCATAACTGGTTGTTCTATAAAGGCTGATGTT
Organism: Gossypium hirsutum; assembly: GCF_007990345.1. Taxonomy (NCBI): domain Eukaryota; kingdom Viridiplantae; phylum Streptophyta; class Magnoliopsida; order Malvales; family Malvaceae; genus Gossypium; species Gossypium hirsutum. The sequence continues at coordinate 22,605,200 of NC_053448.1, read as the reverse complement.
GGATATACCACAATCGATGTAGAGGGATATGGTTGGTCGATATAGAATAAGTCACTCCCACATAATGGGAGTAATATCTTAGGCCACTTGATTAAGTGAGACTAGAAATGCATGGCCATGCTCAAATAAGTTGATATGAGATGTCATACTTATTTGTATATCGTAGTCTGCTTAAGATATCAAGGAACATGGAATGGACTATGCAAGTGTGACTATTCCATGACTTGTGTCCAATCCAGAGATAAAGGACTTAAGGATTATTGCATAAAAGGCTAATCATAAAAAGGTTATGTCGAATCATGATCTCTTGTGACTTAGGTAGCAATGATGCATTGCTAGATGCCACTCATTGTTTGTAACATTGGAATCGTTCTAGTATTACTGCTAACGTTACAGGAACCTACAGGGTCACACCCTATAGTTGAAATGAACGGAATAAGCCATAGTTGGTGTTGTTTTTGGGGGTCACTTTCCAACACATTATGTACAAGGTTGTTGTTCGCATAATGAGGACATGAATTTGGTTAGCATATGAATTCAAATAAATATATGGTTTACCGAAATTATATTATAATTAATGTAATTATAATTTTCGGTTTAAAATATTATTATATTTATTTAATTCCTAAAAACCCTAAAAATAAAATATTTATAAGGATCCCGTTTTTCCTTTGCTTGGGTCTAGCATCCGTCAAAGAAAAATCACATTCAAAACTGTTTTGGGGATTTCTTCCGTTCGTAGTCAACTGGGTGGATTACGTAGGGGATCACGATAGATTGCGGCTTGGTTCGACAGCAGATCAGACTACTCGTTGTTGAGGCGTTGTTGTCTACTCTGAATAAACATTAGGTAATTTTGCAACATTTTCACCCCGATTCGTTCCTCACACATGCATTCCTGGTTGGGATCGCCGAATTATTATTTTTCCACTGTGCCATAAGGGTGCCGGTGATCCAACAATCTCTTGCGAGAATTTCAACTAATTTCTTGTCTTTAATCTCCAAATTAAATTCCTGCAACAGTAAAATCCACCTTATAAGTCTAGGTTTTGCATCCGGTTTCATAAGGTATCAAAGAACAGAGTGGTCAGTATAGACAATAACTTTAGAAAATATTAAATAAGGCCTAAATTTATCAAATGCAAAAACCACATCTAGCAATTCTTTTTCTATAGTTGTATAATTCTCTTGTGTGTCTATCAAAGTCTTGCTAGCATAATAGATCGACTAAAAATGCTTGTCTCTTAACTATCCAAGAACTACACTTACAGTAAAAACACTCACATCACACATTAGTTCAAAAGGTAAAATTCCAATAAGGTGCAACCAAAATGTAACAGCCCTTTTATTTCAGTAGTTTTGTGGCCACCAAATTCGAACAGTATGTTCGTAAATATTATTATTTAATATTTACGAGTCAAAAGAGATTTTAAAAAGGTTTTTGACTTGATAATTTATGTTATATAAGTGATTTATTAAGTTCAAGTGATTGGTTTTAGAAAATGCAGTATCGGGACCTCGTTTTTATAAACTGAACCATAAATATTTTTATAAATATTTATAGAGTGTCATTAAAGTGGTATTAAATTTACATTGAAAAATGTTAACGTTTCAATAGTTAATTAATTAAAAAGGATTAAATCGTAAAAGATGTAAAATTTGATCACTATTTAATTTGAGTGATTAAATGGTTTATTGAATAAAGAAAAAGAGGCTTAAATGGTAATTAAACCATTTGAGTTAGTGGACTATAATGGACATGAATTTGATGTTTTATTTAATTATTCACCAATGTTAAAATGGTAATTTGATAAATTAAATTAAATTAAATTAAAAGAGATCATCTTTTCTAATTCTTCTTGCACCAAATTTGGGGAGAAAAAGCATTGTCAAAGACTTTGAGGTTCGGCCATGGTTGAAGATTTGCATGGTATGTCATTTTGGCCCCGTTTTCATTAATTTTTATTTTTTTGAGATCGTTGCAACTTGGTCCAGTTAACTCGTACCTTCGATTTTGAAACTATTAAAGATTGTGAATGTTGTCATTGATGAATCTATGTGATTTTAGTTATTAAATGATGAATTTGAGATGTTGGTTGATATTTAAAAGTATTTTGTTAAGTACTTTTGATGAATTTTTTGATTAGGGACTAAATTGTTGAATTAGTAAAAATACAATGATTTGATGTGAAATTATTACAAATGTGGGATTTTTTTGTGCCATGAATATTCGGTTGATATGAATTGGCATTAGAAATGGTTAATTTGCATGTTTTAGGCTCAAGGACTACATTAAATAAAAGTAAAATGTTAGGGAGAATATTGTAAAAAATGTCAAAATGACTAAATTGCATAAAATATATTTTTTACTGTCTAAATTAATAGATAGAATGAAATTATTAATTTAGATCAAGATCGAGTGAAAAATCGAAGAGAATGGAAAATTACCAAAATACCCTTGTACTTTTTCATTTCTGCAATTTAGCCAAGTAAGTTTTGTACATTTAAATAGTGTTTTAAATGCTATCATGTTGTGTTATCATGTCATGCCTCAACAGAAAAATCCAACAAATTATTGACGAGCATCGATTAAAAAAAAGGATAGTTTCGACTATCAACTATGAAAAGGGATGGTGACGACCATCAACTATGAAAAGCGATGTTGACGACCATCAAATATGAAAAGGGATAGTTTCGACTATCGACTATGAAAAGGGATGGTGACGACCATCGATTAATGAAAAGGGATGGTTCCGACCATCGAATATGAAAAGGGATGGAAACGACCATCGAAAATGAAAAGGGATGGTTACGACCATCGTTTAGCATACTTGTGTAAGCTTCGGTAAGGGTTTTGATTGACTTTACTATGTCAAATATGGAAAGATATGATGTACCAATGATCGAAGTATGAATATTCATGATTATGAAAGGTATGATTTAAGTGATGTTATGTTTACGTATCATATCTTACCATGTGATGATATTGTTAAGTTATGTGTTTAATCACTAGCTTGTGACTATTGTAAATGTTATGTTTATGTCTTTTGTGTTATGCAAATGAAATGGTAAGTGTTCAATATGAACCAAGACATGTGTGTATGAAACTTATTGAAATGGTGATACATGGAAAACATGATATGTTATGAAGGATAATAAATCCAATTGGATCATGCTCAAGTATAGTGGTTATCTATGTTAAGTTCACATGAATTATATCATGTTTAATATTAATGAAATACATTGAAATGGTAAGTGCTCAATTGGTAACATGCTTATGTTCATGAAAAGGTTGAATAAATCAAAATATGTAATTTCTTATGCAATGGTTGATTATGTAGTTGATTCCAAAAGAGCTATGTTTAAATGCACTAGCATGAAGTCGTGGTTGATGTTATGTTTATAATTTGTGTGTTATGCATATGAAACGGGTGAGGAAAGGTAATGAAACGGTAAACTCATAGTTGAAATGAAATTTGATGAAAAGGAAATGATGAGTTTGAAATGATGTACTATATGTGAGATATTTACGTATACTATGAATGAATATACCTATATCGTGGATAAATACACTAAGTCGGGAATTGATAATATTATTTAGGCTTAGGATAAGCTTTGGGAATGGAATGGAAAGAAAGTAAATTGAAAAGTGTCAATCTTATAGAAAGGTTAATGATTATCTATTAAGTTCCATAAAATCCTATCATGTGATAAATGATAAATATTGGTGACATTAATGAACTTACTCGTTTGTGGGTTGATGATCATATAGATTTATGAATCTTATGGCATTGTCATAGGTTTATGTTTATTCTATAAAGTTTATTATTGAAATGGAATGTTATGTTTAAAGTTTATACGAGCTTACTAAGCATTCATTGCTTACGTAATTAATTTTTCTTTACTCTACAGATTATCAGAAGCTCGATCGGGTTGGAAGCTAGTCGGAGATCCATCACACTATTTATTGATTTTATCAGTAGATCTTAATGCTTTGGTTGTGGTTATAATGGCATGTATAGGTGGACTATGTCTAATGTTTAATTGATGAGTTTGGCATGTGTATGTCATTTTGGTTGATGATTATGGCATGAAATGTTGCCTTGGATTTGAGGTACTTAAGGTACTATTGATGTCAAGTTGTTTGTGGTTAATATGGTCAAATTGATGCATCGTTTTATGGCCAAAGTGGTATGTGTTGGTGCTTAAATGGTTAATGTCGAAGTGGTTAAATAGATGTATGTTTTTAATGATCAATTTGGTATATTTTGTTGAGGTTTGACATATGGTCAATTGTGCTATGTCATGGCAAGATGATTTGTGGTTGTGTATATTGATTTATGCCAAAACATGTATGTGTTTAGGTTGATTTTAAGATTTATGTTTGAGGTTTCTTTTGGGCATATTGGTTGTATGCAAAAATACCTTATTGATCTAGTTTTATTATGCATTTTTAAGTACATTTTTGAATGCTTGAAATAGGTGCAAATGACTTGTATGTATGAGCATGTTTTGGGTGAGAGAAAGAGCTTGAAAATGGCCTATTTTTTGTCCACACAGCCTAAGACACGGGCGTGTGTCTCATCCGTGTGTGACACACTGCCATGTGATACGGTCGTGTATCCCCTATAGGTTTTAATGGTTGCATTTCGAAAGTTACACGGCTTGGCACACGGGCGTGTGGCTTGGCTGTGTGACCCAAGTTAGAGAGTTTCAGAGAGTTACACGAGTATGTACAAGGGCTGGGACACGGCTGTGTGTCCCTACTTCGAATGTCCACAAGGCCTGAGACACGGGCGTGTGTCTCAGCCGTGTAACCCCTGGAGTGTGAATTTTTCCATCTTTTCCAAGAAGTTTTAAATGTTTTCGATTTAGTCCCGGGTCGTTTCTAAAGTGTTTCTAAGGCCCCAATGGCTTGAAATTAGGGACTTTATGCATATGATTGATTGGATTTTTGCAATGATTATGAAACGTTTGAAATAAATTATTTGAGTTATGTTTTTATGGTAATGCTTCGTAACTTTATTCCAGCGACGGATACAGGTTAGGGGTGTTACACATAATTGGTGCATTGATTAATTTTTCCTTAAGAACATTAAATGCCTCTTAATAATCCTGACTGGAATTAAACGACACACTTTTTTTCTAGTAAATTAGTTAAAGGATTCGCTATTTTGGAAAAATATTTTAATAAATCTCCTATAGAACACATGCCCTAAAAAACTTCTGGTAACCTAAACGGAATTAGGTAGAGGTAGTTTCTCGATGGTTTCAATTTTTGCTCTATCAACCTCAATCACTTTATTAGAAATTTTGTGACCCAAAACAATCCCTTCCTGAACCATGAAGTGACAATTTTCCCAATTAAGCACGAGGCTCGTTTCCTCACATCAAATTTGTAAGACATAAATGGAAAGAATTATCGAATATCAAGAAGTCATCCATAATCACCTCCATAATGTTTTCCATGAATTCATCAAAGATGGCTAACATGCAACACTGAAAAGTAGTAGGGCATTACATAATCCAAAAGGCATTCTTCGGTAAGAAACTGTATCATATGGACATGTAAATGTCGTCTTTTCTTGATCTTTAAAAGCTATCGGAATTTGAAAATAGCCAGAAAGTCCATCCAGAAAGTAGTAGCGCATATGATCAAACAACCTCTCCAATATTTGATCCACGAACGACAGAGAAAAATGGTCTTTCCTTATAGCATCATTCAGCTTCCTACAATCAATGCAGACTTTCCACCAAATGATTGTTCTTGTCGGAATCAATTTCTTTTTCTCATTAGCCACAATAGTCATAAAGGACAACCTACACATGACTCACCCAATTACTATCAGATATAGGATAAATAACTCCAACATCTAGAAGTTCAATTACCTCCACCTTTACAACTTCTTTCATGTTGGGATTTAACCTCCTTTGAGCTTGTACACATGGCTTATACTTGTATTCCATTAAGATCTTGTGGGTGCAAAAAGAAGGACTGATCCCTCTAATATCAGAAATCTTCCAAGCTATAGCTCTTTTGTGTTCCTTCAGCACTTGCAGTAACTCATCCTTCTTATGCGGCTTTAAGTTTGAAGTAATAATCACTGGAAGTGTAGAATTATCTCCAAGGATGCATACTCTAAATGATTCGATAATTGCTTCAGCTCCAGTTTTGGAGGTTCTTCAATGGAGGGATTCGACTTCAGTTCTTTACGTACTTTAATGGTCTCAAAATCTTTTTGTCTTAGTGAAGACATGTTAGTATTCAGATTGATTCTCATTTCACTTGTCATAGAATTATCTTCATCAACCTTCTCACCTCAAACAATACACAGTTCCAATCTATCCCTATGAACGATTTCCTGCAATTAATTTTGAGTTGCATGATCACTAATATTGATAAAATAACAAGAATCGTCTTGCTCACTAGAAACTCGCATGGCATCATATATTTGAAAAATAATTTCCTCATCCCCTAACCTAAGCACCAGTTTACCATTACCCACATATATAATAGCTCTAGCAATTGTTAAAAAGGGTCGACCTAAAATCAAAGGCACCTCAATATCCTAATCCATGTCAAGTATAACAAAATTAACAGGGAATATGAATTTATCTACTTTCACAAGTACATATTCAATAATGCCCCTAGGATATTTAACAAATCTATCACCTAATTAAATACTTATCCTAGTGGGTTTTGGTTCCCTGAGGCCAAATTGCTTAAACATTTTGAAAGGCATTAAATTTACAATAGCACCCAAATCAGCCAATGTTTTTTCAATGTTTAACCTACCAATAAAATAAGGGATTAAGGGATAGTAAAACTCCCTAGATCTTTCAGCTTAGTTGGTAGTTTGTTTTGGAGAATGGCCGAGCACTCCTTATTTAGTTCCATAGTGGATAGCTCTTCTAACTTCCTTTTATTTGTTAATAGCTCCTATAAAAATTTTCATATTTGGGCATCTACAAAAGAGCTTCAACAAAAGGTAAGTTAATATGTAATTGTTTAAAAAGTTTAATAAATTTACCAAATTGTTCATCCATACGGCCTTTCTTCAACTTTGCTGGATATAGAATTGGTGGTTTGTATTCCTTAAGCATTGGTGTTTGAATTTTCTTGTTTTCTACCACCCCATCATTTTTCTCATTAGTTTCTTGTTTCAACTTCTTTTCAGGTTTGGACAATATTTTCCTACTTTTAACGTAACTACTTTTACATGCTCTTTTGGGTTAGGTTCTGTGTTACTAAGTAAGCTACTTTACTATCTCTCCGAAACCAATTTAGCAAGCTGTCCAATCTAATTATCAAGTCCTTAAATTAATGCTTGCTAATTTTTTAAAGTTGTCTTAGTGTTTTGAAATCTTGTTTTGGACACTGAAATAAATTTAGCTAGCATATCAAGGTTCGGTTTCTTTTTTTGCTGATAAGGTTGTTGAAAACTCGGAGAGGTTGTGACCTTTGATTTCCTTGACCACCCCAAGAAAAATTTAGATGATTCCTCCTTTACAGATTGTAATTATTATTGTAGGGGTTATTTTGAGGTCTATAATTATTACCTATAAAGCTGACTTGCTCATGCTCCATGATAGACTTGAAGGGCGAACTTTTCGGATTAATCATCCCCTCTTCAATTGCATAACATTGCATTACCAAATTTACCTACTTAGCCGAACTCAAACCATCAATATTCTTACCAAGATCTTTAACTTGACTTGCCAACATAGAGACTGCATCAATATAAAAAACTCCAACAGCCTTGGCAGGTCTTACTCTCGTAACTTGCCACTGATAATTATTCAGTGTCATCTCCTTAATAAAATCTTGGGCTGTCTCAAACATTTTTTATTCAATGTTCCGCCAGATGCTGCATCAATCATCTGTCTAGTCGAGGGATTCAAATAATTATAAAAAGTTTGAACTTAGAGCCACAAAGGTATGAAGACACCTTCTCAACAGATCATTAAATCTTTTCCATGTATCATAAAGCGTCTCAAGGTCAAATTGAACAAAAGAAGAGATGCTATTCCTCAAATTAGCTGTTTTGGCCGGTGGAAATTACTTCAGCAAAACTTCTCAATCATCTGCACCCAAGTAGTAATTGAACCCCGTAGAAGTGAATTCAACCATTGTTTTGCCTTGTTCCTCAAACTGAACATATTGTTGCACCATCTGAATTGTGTTTGGCTTAATCTCAAAATTGTTCGCAGCAATAGTTGGTCTAGCAATAGTTGGTCTAGCAATACTTGATTCATCCCCAACCAGAGTGGGCTTAGCATAGTCGTACATAGTCCAAGGGGCAGGACATGCAGGAGGTTGTTGATTAACAAGATTATTATCCATCTCCACAGTAACGTCATTTTTCTCTTGATCGTCTATTAAAATCTGTTTACCTTATCTTGCTTCTCTAACTTGTCTCCTATTTCTACGAGTAGCTTTTTTGATCTCACTACCAAAAACTAATGGTTCCAACGGGTTGCCTCTAGTCATAAACCAAAAGAACCTACAAGAATCAAATGAAAGAAAAATTAAAAGGTAACAATTAAATTAAAAACAAAAATATTAAAAAAAGACTAAATTAATAGAAATAAAGTTTTCCTAAAATTCTATTCCTTGACAATGGTGCCAAAAACTTGATGCCCATGAAACTAACTAAAAATTTGACTAATACAAGCGCATCTATTAATTAATAGTATAGCTACGGTGAGCAAGTATATCGTTTCCATGAAGATGAAAATACTAGTAATACCGTCTGTCTATTATTTAACCGAATAATTAGAGTGATTGATTAACACTAAAATTAACTAAATTAATTAACTAACGAACACGTCAAAGAAAAATCATGAAAATAATCGATCAACAACCAAGACGCGAAACAATGCCCAGGAAATAATCCGCTTAGATTTCATCTATCACTACCAATCTAAATTACATAATTTCTTTACTTAACACCTTGATCTGTAGAAACCCCTAAATTATGCAAATATCTCTTTCAAGTATAAGAGCAACTAACTCTAGGTTGATTAATTAAAATTTCTTTCTAATTAAAACCCTTATTATCGTATTTATTTATTCTATGGGTTCCCCTATTATATTTTACTCTGATCCAGTAGATTTATGCAGTCCTATTTCTAGGATTGCATGTAACTCCACTCAATTACGCAAGACTTACTCTTAAATAGGGTCTATTCAACCACTAATTTAAACACATCAAACATGGATAAATAATCTAGAAATATTAAACCAAAAATTAAGCACACATAATTGAGATCAAGAAACTAAGCATTTATTGCGTAAAATAAAAATCAAACGACAAAATCTATCATAGGGTTCATTTCCCCTAGGTATTTAGAAAATTAGTTCATGCTTGAAAATAAAAACATCTAAGACATAGTATAACCGAAAGAAATAAAGAAATTCATGATAACATCCTAAGAAATAAATTGAGAATCTTCAATCTTGATGGAAATCTACTTCAAATTCGGCTTCAATGGTGTTTTTCAAGTTGTTTTCTTGAGTATTCTCTAACGAATTTTTCATATCTTCTTATTTTTTTGCCATATGTACGTCTGAGAATGCTCGAAAAACCTAAAAATCATGATTTTTTGTAGTTCAGTACACAATCCCGTGAAAACAACACGGAGTGGGTTACACGGGTATGTGGTCTGGTCGTGTGGAATGGTTCAGCCCTTATGACTCCTGTAGCTTGCTCCGACGCTCCGTTTTTCGCTCCTTTTGCTACCAAGTGCTCTATTAAGCATTAAAACATGAGTTTAAAGGATTATGAACACAAAATTTACAATTAACATCGAATAATCACCCAAAATGCATTAAGAATGAGGTTAAAACATGTTACTTTTAGCACTTATCACTTAATCATGAGTGAATGATGAATTATATGTGACTCGTATACTTTGATGTAAACGAAATCTTGAGTTCAAATAGATAAGTAACTGAAAACTGGTAGGTTGGATATACTACTTCTACATTATGTAGCATTATTCCACAATAGTGAAATTAATAGTCCAACTAAAAAGTGAATAATATCCTCTCATTTGCTTTACATGATAGATGAAAAGTTAACGTGACCACAAGTCATTTGTCTTTGTGATAAATGATTTGATTACTATTTAATAGTAATTGACTTTTCATGAAAGAAGATGTAATGGTTACTATGAGATAAAATAGGATCATATTGGGAGAATGGATTTATCCCAAAGAGATTAAGGATATATTATGAGGGTAACACACTTGTGACAAGGTCATTGGACGTGCACTTATTAAGTAGCTTTCATAATGGTATATAATAAGGGAGAGCTCAATCATGATACTTTAGTGGAATGACTTCATGGCTAAACAAGTTTATAATTAATAGGTGAAAAGTCAGAACTTAATTATAAATTACTTGAGCCCTAATTATATATGTCCAATCGGTCCTTCTTTTAGCTCAAAATAACTAGAAATGAATTGTATGTTGAACCAATCAATGGAAATGAATAGAAACAATGAATTAGGAGAAATAGATCACATGAATCACTATCCGCAGTTAATGTGTTTTCTCGCTCAGTATGGAAATAACTTGAGAATTGATTTAAGGTTCTTCACATTATTATAATTAAATAATTTAAGTTCAAAAAGGGAATTAAATTAATTAGTCATTATGAGATTTGTCGAATAAGAAAATTAAATATATTTCCTCATAGATTCTATTACGGTAAAGTTGTTATGATTATAGAAGAATTAGAATTGGATTGAGAAAATTATTTAATTGATAAATTAATTTAATTTATTTATTAATATAATATTTATTTTGGAAATAGAAAATAAGTATTAGGTTGGATTAAATTATAAAGTGTTGAGTCCAAATTTAGGAAGCACATATAATTGGACCTAATACATGGGAGACCCAAATTAGCCCTCATGAAGCATCAAGGGTGGCAACCCTAGTAGAAAATACAAGGGTGTGTCGCCCCTACTCTAGTTGGAGTAGGGTTTTATTTTCTATTTAAATAATATTACTTGTCAATGACTTATTCAACCGGAACTCTTGTACTTTCTTCTATAAATAGAGAGCACTGATTGATCTAAAACGTACACTTCATACATCGTTATTCTGCTAGAAAATAATGTTAATTTATTTACTAGGAATAAATTCTATTTTCTAAAAATTACGAGTTTTTTGGTTTATAAAGAGAGAACTTACATTTCTACTGAAACTAAGTAAATCATTTCTTTTATGGGTTTTGGTTCAAGTTGCTCGAGCTCACACTCGACGTTATTCGTGATACGATGATAGCAGAGAAGGCTATTTGGTTGAAAACCAAGATCAACTTGAATTTGCCTCACATAAAGTACATGTATAATTTTGATTTAGGATTTATTACTATAAATATTACAAAAGGGTTTGGTTTTAAGAACAAAATTTAAACTTCCATTTTGCCAATAACTACTATTTTTTTAACCAAAATTTCCAACAATTATAATGTGAAAAGATATGTTTAAAATTTAATAAAGAAATTAACCAAAAATAATAAAAGAAAATATGAAATTAAAAATAACATATTTAAAAAAGAATTAAAAAATATGAATAGATATAAAATAAGCTTGGGCAAAACTTGAGGCCAATATTTCGAGTTGAGTTGGGCTTGAACAAGCATAAAGTATGCTAATATCACTACATAGGCCTACCCCGACTTGACCCATGAACGCTTTTATTTGAAATTTAGGATTTAGTTAATTCACATATAAATAAATATATATATGCATATTATCAATAGTTTATATATGAATATGTATGCATAAGAAATATCTTTAAATTTTAAAGACAACAATTAAACATATTTAAAATTTATGTTAAATAAAATTTATACCCCTTTCTCTCTCTAATATATATATCAAAATTGAATAAAGTTGTTTTTGTCATTTTCAATTGAGTTGGTGTCCGGTTAACTTAATTATAGATTTTATATAAGTGTAGAGCATATACTATTTTTCTATCTTAATTTCTCTTTTAACTTAATTTTTAACGATTTCTTTTGAATTTTTGTTGAATATATCAAATTTAATATTTCAAATAAGGGGCAAAATACCAAAAAAAGCCAATTTTTTTTAAATTTACCGAAATGGGCCCGGTATTTTATTATTTATCGGAATGGGCCCTTTTCGTCTAAATCACGTCCACGTCAGCGCGATGTCAGGGGACCTGTCAGGAAATCGCGTCCACGTCAGTGCGCTTTGCGGACATGGCAACAAATCGCGTCCTCTGAAGCGCTATTTGTGTCCACGTTAGCAAAGCGCGCTGACGAGGACGCGATTTCCTGGCACATAGCGCGCCCCTGGGGACGCGATTTCGTCGTGTTTCCCACCTAAGGGTTTTTAGGGTTTTTGGAAAAAAAGTAAACAAATAAGGGATTAGAGTTTAGGGTTTCGTAATTAAATTAATTAAAATTTATTCAAAATTGGATTACATTTCATGTTTATGGGTTTTTAAGATAAAATGAAAGGAGGATGATTTATCAGAAGAATTTTTGAAGTCGCGCCCACGTGTACGCGCTTTTGCTACAGTAGGTCTTGGAAAAATAATTTCAACTTGACATTTCTGAGCAAATAGTTTAAAAAACGCTTCAAGCAGGATGCTTTATAAGAAAATTTTGTGAAATCGCGCCCTCGTGGACGCACTTTTGCTACAGTTGGTCCTGGAAGAAATAATTTCAAGTTGACGTTTTTGAGCAAATAGTTTAAAAAAACGCTTCAAGTAGGGGTGGAGGTATTTATAGTTTTTTTTTGGACCGTTGGGGGGCAACGGTCAAAAAATTGACCGTTGCACTGTTCGCAGAGCAAATCGCGTCCACGTCAGCGCGCTTTGCTGACGTGGACACAAATCGCGCTTCAGAGGACGCGATTTGTTGCCATGTCAGTAAAGCGTGCTTACGTGGCCGTGATTTCCTGGCACGTCCCCTGACATCGCGCTGACGTGGACGCGATTTAGGGGAAAATGGCCCATTCTGGTAAATAATAAAATACCGAGCCCATTTCGGTAAATTTAAAAAAATTAGGCTTTTAATGGTAAATTTCCCTCAAATAAGCTAATACATAAATATATACATATATATGACTACTAGCTCATAGTTGCCAAAAAGAGGATTGAATTGTCGATTGGACTGGTGGTCCAATCGATTCATTCGATACCAAAATCAGTAAAAGTCAGTTGAACCACTAAAAATTGATCGAAAATGGATAAAAACTAGTTTAAATATTTAATTTTATTGCTATAATTTATAAAATGAATATTGTTCTTTGTGTTTTTTTGTATTTTCTTAATTTTTCTAATTTTCTTTTTGATCTTCCAATTTTTTTTATTTTTTTCATAATTGAAATGGCAATCAACTGGATGAATAAAAAAATATGTGGTTTGACCAAGTTAACTACCGATTCGATTTTGACAACAGATAATATGTATTCTCATAATCGTTATGCATATATATTATCACTAGTTAAAAATGAATATATATATTATCACCAGTTAAAAATGAAGAAAAGAACAACACTTTTTTATTCTAAATTTCAAATATAAAACAAAACTCTTAGTTAACGCAATTTATGCATCTTATCTTGTTCATGCTTTGCTAATTAGGTTTATTTTATTTGTTGCATAAGTTGTTTTGTTAATGTTTTGTAAGGTTATTAATTTTAGAATTAAATTAAAATCTGACTTTTTTAATTTTAAATATTTGATATGATTTTATTAATAACTTTTTTAAAATTATGTAAGTTTCAATTTTGTTTTCGTTTAGTTATGAATTATATTCTTTTATTTTGCGAAAATTTTAAAAAATAATATTATTTTTAATTTGTTAAAAATTATCATCGCATTTTAGGATAACTAAGAAGTAAGTTAATTCGTTGAAATATTATTGCATAAAAATTGTTTAAATATTATTTTGTTGCATAAAAATTGTTGCATAAATTTTTTTTTCTAGTTTATTGCATAAAAATTGTTGAAATATTATTTTGTTGTTAATTCGTTACGTATGAATTGTTGAATTGTAAATCAACAATTTAACAGTAGTGAGGTTCAATAGTGTTGAGCTAACTTATTAGATATAAAGTATGAGAGTCAAATTTTAAAAAATTAATGTAAAGAAACTAAGTAGAGAGATGAAATTAAGAATTATATATATATATTTTTGTACCAAATATATATAACAAAATTAACTACAAATGAATACCATACATACTTTATATATCTTATAGACATACTAAATTTATGTTAACAATAAACTATATAATATTAAATTAAAAGTTATTAATAAAAAATTACAGTATAGCAACGTCGAGTAATGTAGAACAATAATGAATGTAATAAATTTTCATAGAGCCTACAACAATATATATTTATTTTAATTTTTTATCATTGAATTTAAATTGTAGTTAATTTACAGTTTAATATTAATCAAATATTTATATAATAATAATTTAAGATAAATGACATTTTTTTATTTTAATTGTTTTCATTGAAAATGTTGCTCTCTTACGTTGTTTTAGATGAAAATTTTTTAAAAATAAAAAATAAAGATTTTTCAAAATGCATCATTTTGAAAATGTTAATGTTTATAGCTATTTTGTTTAGAAAAAAATATATTTTAAAATTATTAAATAGGAAAAAATATTTTTTAAAAATTTTCAAATAATATAAATTCCATGACATGTTATCATGTAGATAGAAATAGATTTCGGTTTATATAGGAAGAAAACAAAATAGAAAAGGTGATATTCAAAATGAAAAATTATAAAATTATATTGGAATTGTGAAAAGTAATCAAGTTAGTATAGATAGAGAATAATTACGTTGATCAATGGATGTTAAGTTAGGTTCGTTAGGAAATGAGACATAATAAATATGTCTTTATATGATAGAAAATTATCTTTACATGAGGGAAAAATTTTTAGATTTTGATTCAACCTTAATTTAGTTGGTATTGTCATTGTTGTTAGTGTAGGAAAATATGAGTTTGAACACATTAAAACTCATTTATTTTACTATTTAAGAGTTAAAAAATATATAAAAAATATCAAATTTTAAATGCATAAAACTCAATTCTAAACATTTTGAATAGGGAAAATTACACATAAAGCCCTATTTTTTTAAAATTTATCGAAATGGGCGCGGTAAATAATTATTTACTGGAATGGGCCCATTTCCCCGAAAGCGCGTCCACGTCAGCACGATGTCAGGGCACGTGACAGGAAAATGCATCCCTGAGGGAGCGTTTTGCCCGTTTCTGGGTTTTAGAATTTTAAAGTTTAGGGTTTGGGGTTTGGGGTTAAAAATTAAATAAATAAGGGATTAGAGTTTAGGGTAGAGGTGTTCATGGGCCGGGTAGGGCCTGGTTCGGGCTGGGCCCAAAAAATTTTTTTGGCCTGCTTCTTAGGCCCGGGGTTAGCTCGGCCTGAAATATGGGCCTGAAATTTTGTCCAGGCCCGGCATAGGAAAAAATTTCTAAGTCCGAGCCCGGCCCGCCCCGCCCCGACCCATTTTTTAATAAACACCAAAAAAATTATTTTAAAAATAAAAAGAATAAAAAAAAGTATTTTAAAAATGTTTTAAAATTAAAGAATAAAAAATATTTATTTATTATATATTCGGGCCGTGCCGGGCTCTAGCCAAAAAAGTGGTGCCCGAGGCCTGGCCCATTTTTTAAACAGGCCTCGATTTTTTACCCAAACCCATATTTCGGGCCTATATTTTTACCTGAATCCTCCCATATTTTTTGCCCTGCCCATGAACACCTCTAGTTTAGGGTTTGTCAATTAAATTATTTAAAAAAATTCAAAATTGGATTAGTTTTCGTGTTTATTATTTTTTAAGAAAAAATCAATTAAATTAGGGTTTAGGGTTACTTGAGTAATTTAATTAAAAAAATTTTAAAAATCAAATTAGGGTTAGGGTTAGGGTTTTTGTTAGGGTTTTGGTGTTTTTAAGTTAAGGGTTTTTAAGGAAAAATCAAATAAGTTAGGGTTTAGAGTTTAGGGTTTGTCAATTAAATTATTTATAAATTTTTCAAAATTGGATTAGTTTTCATGTTTATTTTTTTTAAGAAAATATGAATTAAATTAGGGTTTTGGTGTTTTTAAGCAGGATACTTTGTTAGCAGAAGTACTGAAAAAAGTAAAGCATTTCTGAACAAAGTAAAGCAGGATGCTTTAATTTATGTATATGTTATATTGAAAGAATTTGATCCGAAAACATAATTTTTTTTAAAAGAAAAGGCAAATTAAATTTCTATTTTATTACATCAAATAATATCAAAATATTCAAAATGTTTTTACAAATATATTAAAATAAAAATCAATCTCTGTGCCCGTTGGATCCAGTGCCACATGGCGGCCGTCGACGATTACGCGCTGGATTCCTCCTTTGTCCAGCTTCCAACGGGGGTTGTGGTTGCTCCGGCGGGGATTTTGGTTCCTCCGGTAGGGTATCTAGTTGTCGGTGTTGGGACGATGAGCCACCTTGGTAGAATAGTGACTATGGAGGTGTTTGCATCACCAACGGCAAAGGTGTTTGAAACCTATACGGTGATGGGGATTGGTAAAAAGAAGAGCTTCTCGATGGCCCCTCTTGCGATCCCTCGTGCAATGTTGGCCTATACATCGGCGGTCCACTCGGCGTAACGGAAAATGGAGATGAACCGGGCCATGGACTCCAACCTGCCATAGGACTCGGAAAAGGAAACATATAAGGGTTAGGATACATAAAAGGGCTAGGATACGCACCTGGTATCATCTGAAAAGGCTGTGTCGTGGGTATCGTCGGTTGAACTGCTGGGTCGGGTGACTGTGTCGGTGTTTTCGCTGGGCCTGGTGTTGAATGGTCGCTGATGATGGGCCGAGTGAATGTCTGGGCCTCGTTGATGGGCCTGCGTCGTCGTCCCTTCGTCTTGGATTTAAAGGCCCACATCGTTCCCTTTGGACACGTAATTGCCACTGCCTATCCTCTGCCGACAGTAAATACGGCTTGCCATGGATCCTAAACCATGGCATGTATTCTGGCACGCACGCTAGCTCCGGAACGATGATCGGTTCCCGAGTAGGTATATAATCATACCGATCTTCCCACATTTGGATGTAGTACGACCAGAATCTCGGCCAATTCGTATGCAATTGCCGTAGGTCGATTTTGTGCTGATCATCAAACACCTCAGGTGCCACGGGAATTGGTTGTCTACATCCAAATTGTCGTAATATCGGATTCTTTCTACTTCGGTTGAATCATCATCCGGATCCGGGAATGTGTCTCGTAACCAGCTCATCTCGATTCGACCTCCGTTAATCTTCTCCAGAATAGCACCCAAAAGCTCGTAGCATACTGCTCCTCAATCGCCAGATTGAACAGACACAGTGATTGGGTACCCGTCCACCGGCAACCCCAATTGCAGATTGACATCTTCCAAAGTGATAGTGCACTCTCCACATGGAAGATGGAATGTGTGCGTCTCGGATCTCCACCTCTCAATCAATGCACTGATAAGTTTTAGGTCCTACTTGCATCCCCGGTCTACCGTCGCCACGTGCCAAAAACCCGCTTCCCGCAGGTAATTCTCTACCAACGGTGATGTAGGCCCATGCATATTACGAATATAGCATTCCAATATCCGATCTATAGACTTTTATAACAAATAATAAATTAATAATTATTTAAAAATGCATAAATAAAAAAATCTTAAATAATATTTAAAAAATAAATTTAACACTTACCATTTTCATTTGTTCGACGGATATGTGCTTGTTATCAAGACGAATCAAATCTCCGGCCATTGCTAAATTCGTACAAAATTTTAGGATTTAAAAAAAATTCAAAAAAATTTAAAATTTTTTAAAAATAATTAAAAAATAGTGATTTAAGAGAAATTTGAGAGGAAATTGAGAGCAAATTGAGATTAAATAGGGATTTGAGAGAAATTTGGAAGGAAATTGAGAGCAAATTGAGAGAATAATAGAGAAAGGATTAATTTGTGAAAAAAATGAAGGGGTGGGGGGTTTTATAGTTTTTTTTTTACCGTTGGGGGGTTCACCAACGGTTAAAAAATAGCCATTGCACTGTTCACACGTGGGGAAAAAGTGTCCTCAGGGACACACTGACGTGGCAGGAAAACGCGTCCACGTCAGGACGCTTTCTGTCCACGTGGACAAAACGCGCCATTGAGGACGCATTTTTCTGTCACGTACTCTAACATCGCACTAACGTGGACGCGCTTTTTTGGTATGGGCCCATTCCGGTAAATAATTATTTACCGGGCCCATTTCGATAAAATTTTAAAAAAGGGGTTTTTTTATGTAATTTGCCCTTTTGAATACAAAATTTCTAAATACAATTTTTTTTCAATTATCATTATTCAAACCCAGACAAATCCTAAAGTAAATCAACCAAAGGCTCACAACTTGGTTGATCATCATTATTGACATATAAACAGTACGGTTGGTGGGTGTTTAACTTAACAAACGTGAGTTCGGCATTATTTACTACTTTTTCAAAAAAAAAAAGAGAAAAAAAACACTCATAATTATGTTTATAATTGTTAGATTCAGTGTCTTATCTGAAAACGGAAATCGATTAAGAATTCAGACCTTAGTTTTTTTTTCAAATACTTCCATGAAATGACATTGGTATTAATTATAGGTTTAATGTGTAAAATCGACACTATAATTATTAATATTTATCATTATATTTTAAAATTAAAGATAAATTTATCACTTTATTGCAACTTTATCTTGCATTTTGTCATTCAATTTTTGTTTGATTAAATTTTAGGACTAAAATTTAATTTTTGATTAAATATTATTATTAAATTGTAGTTCAAAATGATTTGAAGAAAAATTTAATATTTTAATTTAATAATTTAAAATAATAAATTAATCTAAAAAAATTAAACTTACGCCTTATTTTAAAAACTATTGAAAAAATTAAATCCATTGATTTTTGCAATTGTTTGATAATATAAAATAAAAAAATTTTGATTAATTTTTTACAAAAAAATGTGAAAAATGATAAGTAGATAAAATCTACTTACCACTTGATGGACAATATTTTCAATTAATTTAACTTTATTTTTATTTTAATATTATATTATCCCATAAAAACTTTACTTTAAAATTTGAAATTGTTTAAAATAGGGTGAAATGTTTAAAAATTAAGGATAGAATGTAAAATATAATTTTTATAATTTAAAATATATATTTATCTATCAATCTAATTATATTCGATAATTAAATTTAAGTAATATATTGAACAAATTTTATAATTTAAATTCAATAATTAAATTTTTAATACTTCAAATTTCAACATTTAAATTTTTAGCACTTAATATTTCAATTTGTTAAATACCACCTTTTATGTTCTTTAATCTTTAAGACTTTCTTTTATTAAATAGAAATTCAATGTTAATTATTAATTATTAATATTTTATAAATTAACTTATTCTTAATTATCACTACAAAATTAAGGAGTTTTAGAGACGAGATAAAAGGACCTTAAAAAAAAGAGCCAACGAAGAGGCCATGATAAGATGATTATTCAATTGGATAGTTTGGAAGTTGCAAAAGTCATACATGAAAGTGCTTCGAAGACCTCAAATTTTATTCTGATCAGAAGAATACATCATATATTATCTCAAGAAGGTCAATAAATTTTAAGATATATTCTTAAAAAACACAATCAAAACGTCGATTACTTAACCAAATTAGTCATCACAAAAAAAAAGATGATCTACAATTGTTTGAGACCCTCCAAAGGAAGTTTTAGATTTTCCCGAAGCAGACAAGGAAAAGACTTTGAATCCCTCAATGTTATTCCATGTAATTTAGCATAGAATTCTTTTTTATTAAAAAAAACCCTAAAAAAATTCCCCTTTATCTCTAATTTAAAAATATTAGGGATGTTTTTTTATTTACGTCCTCAATTCTTATATTTACGGCATGTTTGGTTGGGTGTATTGGCATAGCCAATACACCCCTAATCGGTGGGGCCTACTTAAGACGCTTCTATGCCATTGTTTGGTTCGTGGTTTTTCTATTACGGCTGTAATACGCGACTAACTTAATCGGTGAAATCCACCGATTTCTAATACACCCCATTTGCTCAGATTAGGCTCCGCATAGGTTTACCATCCCTGTTATACCCTCCCATCTGCTTCCCCGTTTCTCTTCTGTTCCTTCTAGCCTCTGCCGAATTCGTTGTTGGCAAGTTAATCCCCTCCAGATTTGTTTCACTCTGCTGATTCGAGCGTGAAAGAGCCAAGGAATTCATTCAATCGAAGGGCGAGAGATAAGGAGAAAAGAAGAGCGATGGGAGAGGAGAAGCGACACGAGATGATGCAAAACCTCTTCGGCGATCAGTCGGAGGAAGAGGAAGAGATCGATTCCGAACATGAATCAAATCCCCATCCTAATTACGCTTCTGTAATTCTTTTACTTTCTTTAATCGTTAGGTTTTATTTTTTCTGTCGTGGTTTTTGTCAATTATTTATTTTTTCTAATGTTAATTAGACAGTAATTGTTTTTTTTTAATTTGGGTTTCGCTAGTAAGTGATTGATTTGGTTCGATGACTATTTTTAATTTAGAGGATGGGTTTACCCTATTGTTCATGCAATCTTTTTAGATTGATTTTTTCTGGATAATGCCGAGCTTAGGCTTGAATAAGTTGATCATTGTTGTATTGTTGATTTAGGTTCATTTAAATTGCCAATTAATGTTTCGGAAATTGTGTATAGCTGCACATTTGATCTTTTTCTTCTTCCAACTTGTGCCTCTTGATTATGGAATTTGTATTTCGAATACAAATGCGATTCTGAAATCATCTTATTATGGGCCAAGTACGCTCAGTACAAGAACCTTAGAGGGGGATTTTGTTCTAACTAAATTATAGTTTAGAATGTCATAATTTGATATTTTTCACATTTTTTATTCCTCCCCTATTCTTGGATGAAAAAGAAATGCAAGTTTCAGAATGGTTGATCTGTTACCAAGATGTTTGCTGTTATTGAGAGTTACTCTCTGAGTTTAAATTATATACAAAAAAATTCAAGTCTAGAAAGGAATAAATTGGTGTTCTCACCGGCTGTAAGTTTCTCCTTTTCTTGGGGTCTGGAAAGACCTAAAATAGCCTTAGGGTATTTGATCCTAGTTTGCTTAGATATTTTCTGCTATTATGGAGTTCTCTATGTTTTTTGTGCGTGATTAGAAGTATAATTGCTTGAAGTTAACCTGTTTAATGATTTTGCATATAGGATGAAGCTGAGGGTGTAATGGAGCCTGAGGGTGAAGGCGAAGGTGAAGTTGAAGTGGAGGGACATGGTGAGGCAGAAGTGGAGAGTGATGGTGACCTACGAGATTTAGAACCTGATCCTGGAGAAAGTGAGGGTGAAAGAGTACAAAGCTCCCAAGAAGTGGATATTGGGGATCAAAGGGAAGAAAGTGAGGCAAAAGAGACAGATAGTGATGAAAAAGAAGACTATGGTCAGAGGGTAGTGACTAGCCGGAGAAGGGAAGTAATTGAGAGTGGGTCAGAAAGGTCTGAGGAAAACCATTATCCTGATAACGAAGATGAAGAGGTTGATCAAACTAGAAGCTTGAGGTAATTTGCTCTCTCCCTTACTCAGTCTCATGCTGTGCGTTCTTGCCTGTGTCTCCTTTTGTCTTTATTTGTTCATTTTTTATTGTTACTCTCCTATATGTTGTTTGCCTATTAGGTGTGCAGTACTTGGTACTTTGACATTGTATTACATGTTTTCTAAAATGTAAATAGTATGTTTCTTTTTTTGCCAAAACTGAAACAGAAAAAATTCATGCAAAACCTTATATGATAATGATTCCTTGGATGTACTATTGTCTCTAATGATCTGCATTTACTGTTCTACCAAATTGGCTTAATGGCAGTAAGTCACCAGAGGAGGAGAAGGATCCAACTCACCTTTCACATTCAGCTGCTGAAATTCGTGATGTATTTGGTGCTTCTGACGAAGAAGAAGAAGAAGCAGAATATGCAGTTCGACATGATATGGAGCAAGAGGAAATTGTGAGTATCATGTGTCAAACGCAATATGGTTCTTCTTTTTGCCTTTATATAAGTTCCAGTATGCCTGTGGTCATGTTAGAATGATGATGTAAATTCTTTTGTCCCTTAGAGATCTCCTATGGAAGAGGAAGGGAGCTATGGGAAGAGTCCAAGACTTGAAGATATGGTGCATGATGAAGATGCTCGTTATGAGTCAGATGACGAACATGTTGAGGTGAAACAAAAAGAGAAGCCAGTTGGACCCTCGTTGGAGCTGGAGGTTCCATTTCGCCCTGCTCCAGCTCATCCAACCAAGGTTTATTTTCTTCCTATGCTCTCTCTTGAAAAAATCTAACTTAACAGCATCTTAAGGATATCTTCTTATAGTTAGTGACATTTTAGAAGTTGTTTCGTTATTCAATTGGATTTTTGGTACATTACGCCATTTTTATTTCAAATGGAAGCATCAGTTGAAGTGCGTTGGAGGTTTTGAGGGTCATTACTACTTTAAGGCTTTGCTTGGTAGAATGGAAAGAAAATTGGAAGGATAGACAATTGAAAGAATAGAAAAATAGAAAGATGGAAAATAAAATTTTTCTTTCTATTGGTCTGCTCGGTAGGAGGGATGAAAAAATTGAAAGAAAAATTAATTTCCTTTCCATTCATTGTTCTGTAGAGTTGAAGAATAAGAGGAAAGAAAATGAAACCCTTCAAAAATGCATAATTTTGAACTAACATACATCCACCTCATTTTCTGTCCTCTTAACATTCCAAAATATTTATTATGCATTAGGATGTAAAATAGTCATCTCTTTTATTTTCTTTCCTTACACTTTTCTTTTCAACCAAGAACATTCTAAGCGCTTGAGGCTAGACTTCATACTTCTGTCATTCTTTTGCAGATGAACATGATCAAAGTTTCAAATATAATGGGCATTGACCCAAAACCATTTGATCCCAAGACATATGTTGAGGAGGATACATTTGTAACAGATGAGTCTGGCTCAAAAAAACGTATTAGGTTGGAGAACAATATTGTACGTTGGAGGACCGTCAGAAAGAAAGATGGCACAACATCAGTGAGTAAATTTCTGCCACCTTCCCCTTCTTTTTGGTGATTTGATTTGAGCGTGCTGGAAACGAATGTAGATCTATTTATTGTATGTATGTGCTGTAAGTTTGGGATGGTTACAAAGTTAATCAAAAACTGTGAGTAGGGTGTTCGTTAGCCACCACTATAGTTAGATTCTTTTTTTTTCCTTAACTATATTTGTTGTTTTTATTTCGTTGTCAGAATTAATTTTATGGTCTGTTATCAATCCCTTAATTTCTTAACCAAGCAGGGTTTCTTATATTTCCTCTTGTTGTATGTAGTATGAAAGCAATGCTCGCTTTGTGAGATGGTCAGATGGTAGTTTACAGTTGTTAATTGGCAATGAAGTTCTGGACATATCTGTACAAGAGGCACAACATGATCAATCGCACCTTTTTCTTCGACATGGGAAGGTGACTATTTCCTCCTAGTTGATGTGGTTTTGTGAAGTATGTAATATCTTCAATTCTTTTGCTCTCTTTTTTTTCTCTGACCAATGCTTCTGAGATATGAAATGGATCAACAAAAGCTTCAAGGTCACATATATATTATTTACTTCATTTTCTGTTGTTTATCTCTTGTTTTTTTCTGTCATAAACTACGATAAAACTTAACACAAAAAAATGGATGTTCCTCATGGCTACTCGAGAGTGATCTGAATGTCAAGTACCAATTCTTGTATTAATATCAATTATGATCTTTATTTAACGATTTTGATACTTTCAAAGATCTCGTTCAAATTTAAACATTATTAAAATAAATTGTGCTAACTCTAAGCTCAAATAAAAATTTGCATGAAGGAATGGTATATTCATGGTACCTAAAAAGATGGGGAAGTAACCAAGAGAACCACAAATGATGAAAGAGCAAAATAATAGCAATAAATGAAGACATGTGGGCATTGGCCTAGAATGGTACCCCCAAATTAATTGATGAAAAAAGAATTAAAAGAAATTTTTATCATAAATTTAATGACACAAAATTATAAGCAGATGCTGAAAAATAAACCATGGGTTCCCACAAACATCTATGTTTGTTGTATTAATCAATTCCTTTACCTACATTGTGGACTTTAGCTTTTTCTTCCCCTAATTTCAGCTTTTATTGCAGTTTGTACCAATTTTTTCATTCCAAAACCAATATAGCTCTTTGCCTCTTAATTCTCTAGCCCCTAACATGGACTACGTACATATATATATACATAAAACCTAGTTGCTCTCATTTTTAATTTGTTTGTCTCTCAATTATTTTTATAAAATTTATATTTGATACATTGATTGTATATAAGATTATTTCATCTAACATTTTCTTAATATAAGTTAATTATGTTTATCCAGAATATAATTCTCAAGTTATATTTTGATTTGAGTAATTTTATGAAATTATATATCATTATTAAATTAAATTTAATATTAATTATTTTAAATTGTATAAATTCATATAAGAAAATTTATTATCAAGAATTTTATGAAATTATATATTATTAAATTATACAAATTCATATAAGATAATTTATTAGTTATAATTATTTTAAATTTTATTAAATCATATATTTTAATTAAAATATATTTAATTTTAATTATTTAAAATTATCTTTTATAGTATAATATATTATGATTTGAGTAAATTCATATAAGAATATTAATTATTAAGAATTTTATTAAATTATATATTTTAATTATAATATATTTAATAATAATTATGTTAATTTATATTTTATAGTATCATATATTATGATTTGAGTAAATTCATATAAGAATATTGATTATTAAGAATTTTATTAAATTATATATTTTAATTATAATATATTTAATAATTCTGTTAATTTATATTTTATAGTATCATATATTATGATTTGAGTAAATTCATATAAGAATATTGATTATTAAGAATTTTATTAAATTATATATTTTAATTAAAATATATTTAATTATAATTATGTTTAAATATGATTAAAATATTTATTACTGATAATAATAATCTTATTAAAATTTAAATAACAATAACAATAATCATTTATCAAAACAATTTTATGCTAAGGGTATTCTAGTCATTTTAGTTTTTTCCATTATGCTATTACACCTCTATTCCATTCAACCAAACACAAGATTACTATTACGCCTCTATTCCATTACATTCAACCAAACAGTGGATTAGCTATTACACCTCTAATCCAATACACCTCTAATCCCAATACACCTCTAATCCAATACACCTCTAATCCAATACAGCGAACCAAACGCACCCTTAATGGTTTTGGGATGATTGGTTTAAAAGAAAACTAATTGAATTTACAAATACTTTTCATAGCTACCTGGATTAGTGATTTATCTACCGCTTTTATTAGTTGGTTTCATTCGGCTTGTTTTACCCCCCCCCCCCCAAAAAACTTTGATTCTATTTCTTTCTCCATGTTAGACTTTTTTTTTAATTTTGTAGATATAAATATAATAAATATGGTACGTATTACTCGTGTTTAAATATGTGTAACTGGACATTAGGTAGCACTTTAATTAATTGTACGTTGTTGAAGAGTGATGAGTGTCAGATCAAACTTTAGCCTAACCAATATTATGAAACCATGATAAAAAAAAGATAGTGGAGGCCGGAGGGACTAAAACCGTATTTTATCCAAATTTTATTATGAAAAAAGAAGATGTTCTGACCAAATTAAATAGCTTTGGTTTCGACAAATATAATTTATATATTGTCGCTAAACGTGTAAACATAATTAAAAATGTGTTAATATTTGGAATAATAATAGTGTATTCTTTTATTCTACAAGCAATTTTAAAAATTTATTATGTGTTTTTTTTTAATATTTTACTATATTCATATAAGACACTCGTCAACTCTCTAACTTTATTTGTAGAGTTTAATCCATTGGCAATTATACCAAATATTATTCTATTAAAAAATAAGTAAATTATTTAATTTATTGTCAGTGGAGGTTTTAGACTTCACATGTAGGATTAAGGGGTTGACAAATATCTTATTAAGGTATAGTAAAATATTTAAAAAATATTTAAAAAGAAAGAGATGACATATTAATTTTTTAAAACTACTTGTAGAATAAAAAAAAATACTTTGTTAATGTACTAAATACTCACTTTAAAAAATAAAAATAAAAATAAAAAACTTAAAAATATCCCAGAAGCTCTCAACCCATTATTCATCCCTTTTCCCCCAAAACATACCCCACACCCATAAAACAATTAAAAAATTTAAATCATCAAAATCATAATTAAGTAATAAATTTTAATTTAAAATCAAAATTAGCAGTAAAATTCAATAAAAATGAAAATTTAGTATTAAAATCCAATAATATAAAAATTGCGTGACAAATTAAATCATATTCTCAAAATATAGTATCAATATTAATAAAAAAATAAAGTATAGTAGTAAATTCATTATTCACAAATATTATGGTAGCAAATTTGCATTTTATTCCCTGATTATATTGTTTTGCTGGAAAAAAATTACGGAATAGATAAACAATATACTATAATGATAATTTTACCCTTAGATTAAAAATGGATATTATTCTAGCTAATAATATATAACATATTTCTATAAAAATAAAATCTTATATAAACTAATATTCTTTACTATATAATGTATATTATTTATATAATATATAACAAGCACCCATGAATTTTAGAATAAAAGAGAATTGTTAAGAGACCAAATCAAATTCATCAAAAAGTACACAGACCTCCCCAAAGATCCTAGTGCAAATCGACACCTCCTTGTGTCATCGAACAAATTGTAAATAGGCACGTTGATTAAGGGCCTATTCTGCTGTGCTTAAAAAAAATACTTCTGATTCCAAAAGCACTTTTAAAAGAAAAGCTGTGCTAAATAAGTTGTTTTTGGCTGAAATTTTTAGTTTTTCAAAAGCACTTCTGAAAAGTAGAAGCTAAAATTTTTAGCTTTTCCTCTCCCAAAAGCCTTTTTAGTGCTTAATTACTTTTCTACTATAATGACCACGCCCTTTACACTTAAAACATTCAATCTCACGAGTCTTCTTTACATTCGAATCACCTAAATTTGGCTACTTAGAAGGTGTTTGCGTTTTAATAGGAGCCTCTTTCTTCCAATCTGATTGCTTATTACCACTACTCAAAGAAGACTTATTAGTAACAAAAGGAGGTTTCGAACATTTAAAATCAAAATTGGAAGTGTTACCTCGATAATATTGCGAAGTAGAGAAGGAACTAGCCCTTTGTTCCTTTAATTGTTGCTCGATCTCAATGGCTTTATGAACTGCTTCTTCTAAATCAATGTATGTTTGTAGCCTTAATGTATTAGCAATTGGCCTATTTAAACCATCAATAAATCGAACCATAGTTGTTTCATCATCCTCCTCTACATTAGCTCTCTGAATGAGCATTTCCATCCCCTTAAAGTATTCATCTACCATCCTACTACCTTGAACAAGTCGTCTAAGTTTTGTTTTAACCTCTCTATAGTAATGAGGTGGAATAAATCTTTTACGTATGACTTGTTTCAACTCATCCCATGTCGTAATCTCACGTTCATAATTCCTATGACTATTTACCCCAAGTTGAGTCCACCAACTTAATGCATAATCTGAAAATTCCAGTGTTGCTAACGATACTTTTTCATCATCCGGACATTTATAATAGCGAAACGTAAGCTCAATTTTAGATCCCCATTCACAATAAGCTTCTGGATCATTCTTACCACGAAATTGAGGAATTGTGAATTTTGGTTTTGCCAAAGAGGGCTGTCCGCGATCATGACATTCATAGTCAACTCTAGGTACACGTCTAGGAGCGTGCCTATGAACACGAGGCTGGTTATCCACGTCATCTTTAATTGGACCCCGATACTGAGGCTCTTGATCCAATCGCATCTTATCGATAGTAGCACTCAATGTTCGAAGTATGGCATTTGTTTGTTTGAGTGCAGCAGCCTGTTCATCTAACTGTTGTTGGATCTCTTTAAATTTATCATGGACATCATTATGGTCATCATCAACTTGACCAATTCTAGACATTTTTTTTCTTTTGGAATACCTGCAAAACAAACACTCAACACTCAAAAAGGAAAATTAAATTCTCAAAGAGGTAGAATTCAGTCTTGTGAGTTCTTTAGTAGAGTCTATATCAATCAATTAGAAAGTGTATGAACCGTAACTACCAAAGAATCCTAATTTGCACTAGGAGTCCAAAAAGTAACGAAACACCAATTGATTTGTGTAGCACCGAGGAAGAATTTTGCACACTTTTAAATCCTACTAACACAAGAAACAAGAATGTGTTAGATAGTGTAAAGGAAGAATAAAAGCAAAACAAATGAAATCGTACAACTAAGAATCAATAAAAATTTTTGATACCCAAAAACTCGAAAAACTGCGAAGTAACTTGACAACTTCGTTCGAGGTGTTCCCGATCTCCAAAAATCACGAAATTTAAATTGGAATGTCCTTAAATATTGTATATTTGATCTAGAAAGTTTCGGCACTAAACTCAACCTGCTGAATTTTTTTTAATTTTTATTTGATTTCATCTTTTTCTATTTTTTTGACTTTTTCTACTGATTTTTTTGCGGACAACATTTACCCACTCAAATGAATTTTTTTCCCAAAAAATTTTCTGGGTAAAACTACTGTTTGCTGGAAATCAGTTTAGAAATCAACCAAGAACACCCAAAACACCCAAAATCTGATACAAAATGATAGAGGATCGCGCACGGACCAAGATCGAGTTGTCAAGTCACGGGAAAATCCAACGAGAGCTATAAACACTTGGGCTAAAACGGAAACAGAAAACAGAAAATTAACCTCAAAGATCAAGAAACCCAAATCGAGATAGAAAATAGAATACTTGGGCAGCAAGAAATCTGGAAAATATGAATAAAGGACGTTTCTTGATGCCAAAGAATGTTGCAAAAACAGATCTTGAAGTTTGGAATGGCTGAAACGCAACAAGAACAATAGAACAAGTTAACCAATAATTCGGCACAAGCAGAAAAATTAAAGAGGAATAAATAGCAAGAAAGATAAAGAAAGTCTTAAGAAGCCTTAAAATCAAGATAGATTTCACAACTCCCTTCAATCGGCTCCAATCTACCCTCCAATGTAGAAACACGGCAAGAAGAAGGCTGAAGATGGCTCCCACAATCTAAAAGATTGTTAAAACTACTTCTAAAGAAAACTCAAGAGAAAATTCTTGGAGAAACTCAAAGAGAGAATTCTCATTCAACAAAAATCTGATTTCATTCTAATTGATTGCTAAGGGTGGCCGGCCAAGCCATATTATAGGCCTTTTAACTATTTTCCTAACCCTACTAGGAAAATTAAAAAAAACCCTAATTATTAACTTCAAGGGAAATTCGGCCAAGACTTTTAATGGGACTCTTGGGATGAATTTTTACATAGGAATTTATTCATAAAGTCTAAAAATTAAAACTAAGTATTTAAAGAATTAAAATCTTACAAATTGGGCCACTTTGACAATTTGGCCTGATTTTCAACTAAGTCTAATTTAAACTTCTTGGTTGGGCTTGGAACATCTTATTTGGTCGTATCTTCAAGAACTTGGGCTTGTAATCCGTTCTCTCTCGAAATTGGCTCGTTGATGCTCGTAACTGAGATCCAATGCGCTTTAGCTGCAAGATTCAGTTTCTTGGGCCAAGATTTTCAAGATTTGAAATCTTGATTTTCTTGATTCTTGAAATCGCTCAAAACAGCAAAACTGGACCAAGAGTCGATTTCTTGATTTTCTTGAAAACAAGAAAGTGAATCTTGATTTTCTTTTTCCTTTGTGTACGCATCTAAGGCCTTGCTAATGAAGTCTTGAACGGTTCCATTTAGTTTCATACGCATTTGCCTGGCCTTTGACCTCGTTATTGGGCCTTGTGATAATTTGAGCCCATCACGTTCTTGAGCTTGAATTGGGCCTTTGTGACTCGTATAATCACCCCTCCAATAACATAATACTTTCCCTTTTTTTTGGTGCTTAATTACAAATGTGTTAAAATTATTAATTAAAAATAAAAAAAATATTTTTAAAAATACTAATTACAAATATTTAATTGTTATATTTAAATATTTAATATTTATTGCTTAAAAATATTTAAAATTTATATTTCATATATTAAAATATTAACAACAAGTTATAATATTTTTTTATATTTTTACTAAAATATAATAATATTAACTAATTTAAATATTATTTAAATGTATATTTGTTACTTGATAAAATATGTCTAAAATGAACATTTTATTTCTCAAAAGTACTTTTTGAGAGTAATGCTAAACACTCAAATTTTAAACTAAACTTTTTAAAAGCACTTCTCAAAAGTACTTTTCCACGTCACTTTTCAAAAGCATTGCCAAACTAACCCTAACTTGACTTATTGTTGTAGATATCATTAGAAGATCCTTTCTATTAAAAGAAATTTGAAATTATGTTTCATTTAAAAAAAATTAAAATCAACTATTCGCATTAGAGCTAGCTTTTACTATGTCTATTGCATAAATAAGTAAATTTTTTCTTCTCTTTTATGTATGGACTCAATTGATAAAGAGTGACTTGTGCATGTTACTAATTATGTATGAATGGTTTGTACATGTTTGGATATTATCTTTTTTATAACATGTTATTGTCAAGTTGTGACCCTTAGAAATATAATTATTGTATTAAATTATTTTAAATATGTAATTAGACAATGAAATATCAGCTTCATGTAAGTTTATTATTATTATTATTTTCGTTATGGAGAAAACCTTAGAAGCCAATTACAGACTAAGATTTTGTAACAAAATTGAAAATGGAGACCTGGAGTGGAAGGAAGCCAACTCGACATCCCCTTTAAGAAGCCTTGTGTTTTCCTTTTATGAACGAAGATTAAACCCTCGTAATTGCTCAGGTACCATCCTGTACATTATTAACTCTTAACACTTTTCTTCCAGAGTAAAACTAGTAACTTTTTTTATTTTTAAATATTTAGTTGTGAATCCAACACCGGTACCTAGTCAAACCGTCCTTACAAAATCACATGCAAAAACAAATGGAATAGCAGCTTATGGGACTTTGTCGGTACTGTTGTACGACTCACTTTTATTATGAATAAAATTATTTTATCTGAGTGATGTCAAATAAATAAATTATAAATAGCATACCACGAGATATTTTATTGTGCTTTCGGTACAATTGGGGTCTAATTTCCTAGTAATTTCATGTACGATTTTAATTGAGTTTGTAAAGAATTTGAAATTGCCATCTTTATTTGTAAATAATATTTAGCTCTTTGCTTAGCCATCAAATATTTTAATATGTAAGTGTCATTCAAGAACAAATTACTTAGTGCCCGATGCATGAACTCCTTTATGAACATTCAATTAAATTACTAGTTAAAATATTATTAATATAAATAAATTAAATTTGAGCATATTTTTTAGTATCAGAACGACCTTCACCAGAAGAACCCAAAAATGCTATTATTTAATTTTGGTCAAGAATATATGATTATGAAAATAAATAAATAGATAAATTGAGCTTGATAGTGATTATATTGTTTATGCTGCTGCCACCACTATGGCTACAAGGGAAGAAGCATTCACTTAAAACTGAAACCATAAAAAAAAATGAAGTCTCCAATTGATAACATATCTCTAGTTATGGCCAAATATTATATCTTAGTTTTCAAATTAGAAGTGGTAATAGGAATATAGAAATTTCAAACTAATAACTATTTCGGTAATTAATTCAAAATTTTATCTTTTTTTTTTAACATATACTTGACATGTCCAATGTGGTAGATTCATCAAAATTTGATCCAGGATGGATAGAATCGGTTAATCTAGCCTGAATTATTATTTAATATATATAAATAATCTAAATTTACAATATATTTTTTTTTTCAATATTCCAACTAATAAAATGGATATTTGTCCGATAGATAAAGAAAACATAATTAACTCAAGAAAATAACTTAATTAGCTTGTAAACGTTGAAAATCCTCCTCCTCCATTGGTGAAACGTCACCAAACTATTTTTACTTAAAATTTTCATATTTGAGATTACGATCATACAAAAATGAAAAGTAGATGAAGAGGTTTGTTTAGTATTATCAAGATTCTTTAATTTCTAAACAAAAGAACTATAAAAGTATGGAATAAAATAAATAAAATGAAAGCTCTCTCAATCATAATAAGGTTTTTGAGTTTGGTGGGAAATAGAAGTCTACATGCCAAGCTGAGGCTCGGTTCCAAAAATTTTAAATGTAAATTTATTTTTTGGTCGGTTCGGTCATTTAAAAAATTCATTTTATTATTAAAAAAATAAAATATTAAAAATATAATTTTAATCAATAGTTTATATAATTTTATAATTAAATTTAAATTTAGAAAATATTTTTTATTATTTAAATTAAATTCAAACAAATTTAAATTAATCTTTATCTAAATTTGACCCAATTGATTATGGACAGATGTTGGGGGGACAGTAGTTTGAAAAGTTATACACAAAAAATGAATATATAATCAAGAAATATATAATTTGATTTTAATCAAGATTAGGTTAGATAAAGAAACACTAAGGTCTCCATCCATGATGTCATAATAATACCATTTTAGCAAATTCTAAAATTTTAAACTCAAACTCGGCTTAAGCCGATATCAAATTTTCACTTCTAAGCTATAACTCGTTTTTTCCCTTAAACTAAAGCATGATCTTTTGAGGGCTGAGATTTAATTTAGAAACAGAATCTGTCCCTTTCCAAGTGAGGGCGTTATCCATACCTCGTTTAAATTTTTTTACCTAAATTTCTATAAACAAAAATATTGGTGCCCATTATATGGGTTAGGAGGTTATATTTCTACACCAATATATATATGCTAATACCTGAAAAAATATAGTGGTTTTTTATTGTTTTTTTTTCAAATTGGCACTATTATTTTTAGCTAAATTTAGTTAGTAGTCACTCAAAAAAAGTTAAATTATTTTTTAACAATATTAATATAATAATTTATATTATTATACAAATATATTTTATTCTAACACAAAATTGTTTATAATATACGTGTCAATAAATAACTTAAAAAATATTATTATGAAAGAACGAAACGTAGTAAATGTTTTAATAATTAAATGCTTCGGTTTTTGGCGATTTTCAAGAGACCATGATAAAATAACATGGCACTAATGTCATCTCTTGAGCCTTGTGCCCATTTTATCTTGTCTCTTCTATAAACCTTTTATTGTTGCATTCTATATTCATAGGTAAATTCTAAATTTAGCTTGTCATTTGGAAAAATAATTCACATATATTTCATGTGTGATTTATTTTAATTTTTTATGCAAATTTATTTTTTTATCTCATCTAATTACTTTCCCTTAACATCTTAAAATCTGTCCATTTATGCTACTAAGAAACACAAGTCGTCCTCCTTCTACAGCAATCTATAATTGCTTTTTCTTATGACCCATATCTTCTTTTGCTTTTTCTTTAAGCATCAATCAGTTTTTTCGATCTGGGTTTTTCACGAAAGAAAATGACTAGCAACGACAATGAAAGGTTTTGATGAAAATGGAGTTTTGTATTGTTAGTTTTTGAGTTTTTGAAAAGGGATGGATGAAATAAAAAAATAGAAAGGTTATTTGTTAATTAATTTGTGGTTGAAATCCCATAGTTTCCTTCTCAAAGCCTCAATTCTCAAATTAGTTTTTATCTCGTTTTCAGTTTTGAAGTTCAAATCCACAAAATATAAAATATGTTTCTGTTTAAGTTTTGTTGAACAATTTGTTGTGTGTCTCGTTAAAAGAAACATTCGAATATTTATACATATTATCACTGGTCATGATTTGACTCCATTATTCATGACTTAACCCCACTATTCATAAGACTGACACTCTGAGCAGGCCTCGGGCATGTTGGACATGTGTATCGTTCCAAGTCGCATGCTAGAGTTTGTGGTCCCCTCTATGCGAACTCCTTGGGTGTATGTGAGCTGGGACTGCAAATTTTTTTCGACTCCAACGAGACGATATTGCTAGCTCCCTTCAACTCTTGTGAGCCAATATCGCGAGCTCCCCTAACTGTCCTCTTGTTGTACGTCTCGTGTGCATCCATCTGGTGGGGTCAGGTCGGGTCGCGGGTTGGTGACCTGAAGCTTATTTGGGTCTCGGGTCGGTGACTATTAATGTATGACAATCTAGCCCCCTAGTGGGCCTTAAGAGGGTTATAAAGTGGCACTCTTTAGGGCCATCACTTCACGTTTATTACAGCTTGTATAAAACGCAATGTCTATTATGACCTTATGTTCGCTTCGCCACGTGTAGGGACGAATCGTGCTCACGTGTATTTGACCGTTGGTGTCTCTCATTTATTTGAACCGTCAAAATGTGGAGGGAAGAGACTTTTTAAAAAAAAGAGTTTTTTGAAACCCTAAAACTCATGCTCTTAATTTTTTTTTTGTAAACGGAACCAGTCAAAGCTTTCTTCAAGGTAAATCTTAATAACTTCTCGTTTTAGGTTTTAAATTTCCTCTATTCTTTTCTTCTTCTTTCTGCGTTGAAAACATGTCGAGAATGAGAGGAGCTTATGGTAAATTAGTTTCACGTTACCCACCACGGGAGCATGCTTCCAAAACCCTTGTCGAAACCAATTTTTCCCCTGCATTACAAAATACGAAGAGATGCATCAGACCTTATGTGCGCAAAGAATCAAGATTCCCAATTTCACCTGTGAACTCTCTATTCATAAGGGTTCGCACAGGTTTAGTGACACCAGTGATGGCAGTTTCTTGCTCCCCTTCCACGCCTTGGAAGCTGGGTTTCACTTGCCTTTGAATCCGTTCTATTGCCATCTTCTTGATGATTACTAGATTGTACATGTTCAACTCTATAAAATTTCGTGGTGGATTGCGGTGGCCTACTTTATTGACTGTTGTCGCCACAATGAAGTACCACAGCTCACAATTTTCTAGAGTCTGTATCTATTAAAGGCCCAGAACCAAGCGAATTTAGTGGGTTTTCATTACTTCTCTCCTCGCTAGAAAGGTCCAACCATAAATATGAATCGATACCCTAACCTTCGGTTGAACTGGGGGAAGTATATCAGGGTGAAATGCAAGCTTGCGGATGGGTTTGGCTTTCTTATAGAATGGTCTGCGTCGTGTAGGGATATGTGCTCTTTCCAGTGAACTATTAGGATAAATTGTGGTGAGGCTCAGTTGAGAAGGCTCTGCATTAGCTGTTCCCTGGTTATTGAAGATGTTATAACTTTGATAAATGTTTTCTTATACGATTTGGAGGGTCATAGCCCCAATGGATATAAGTGGGGTGACAATAGAGAAGTTACTGAGGCATTAAGTGCAGTCTTTGAGGGGCGATCATGGCCACACGTGCTCTATTGCGACGACGACCATTTGGGTCGAATTCTAACATGATTGAATTTGCGATGTTGAATTTGTGAGCCTTAAAGCTATAGCTGGGAGCTTCAGCTCGCACTTACTAGTTTGGAGGCTGGGGTGTTAAGCCTACGAGCTTTAAAGCTACAGTTGGGAGCTTCAGCTTACACTAACTAGTTTGGAGGTTGCGGTGTTAAACTTGCAAGCCCTAAAGCTACAGCTGGGAGCTTCAACTTGCACTAACTATTTTGGAGGCTGCGGTTTTGAACCTACGAGCCTTAAAGCTACAGCTGGGAGCTTCAGCTTGCACTAACTGTTTTGGAGGCTGTGGTGTTGAACCTATGAGCCTTTAGATCACAACTGGTGGCCTTAGCTTTCACTAACTATTTTCAGGGATTGTGGTACTGAACCTACGAGCCCTAAGATCACAACTGGGAGCCTTAGCTCTAGCTAACTATTTTTAAGGGTTGTAAAATTGAACTTGCGAGCCCTAAGATCACAGTTGGGAGCCTTAGCTCTCTCTAACTATTTTTGAGGTTTGTAGAATTGAACTTGTGAGCCCTAAGATCACAGTTAGGAGCCTTAGCACTCTCTAACTATTTTTGAGGGGTTACGGTATTGAATCAATGAGACCTAAGATCATAACTGGGAGCTTTAGCTCTCTTTAACTATTTTTGGGGGCTGCGGTATTGAACCTGCGAGCCCTAAGATCACAGTTGGGAGCCTTAGCTCTCTAACTATTATTGGGGGCTGCGGTATTAAACTTGTGAGCTCTAAGATCATAACTGGGAGTCTTAGCTCTCTCTAACTATTTTTTTGAGAAAGGATTATATAAAGTTAATATACTATTGAAAGAACATTTTTTCATTAAAGTATTAGAATTTACATATAATACTTTTTAAGATGACGCGCATTCTATGTGCACGGTAGAGTTGCGCTCTCCAGTTTCGCCAATTTGTACGCTTAGTAGCCTATTTTTCCCACAAATTTGGATGGTCCCTCCTATCTTAGGGCCATCTTTCCTTATTGTGAAGCTAGAAGGCTGGCTTTAGTGTTTCTAAGCACAAGGTCACCAATTTTAAACTGTTTGTTTTTTTACCTTAGAATTGTAGTAGCAAGCTACTTGCTAAGCGCATGCCACGTTCTTGATTTCTGCTGCTTCTCTAACCTCATCAATGAGATCAAAGTTAAGCTTTATAACTTCCTAGTTGACATTTTCATCGAAGTATGTTAGTCTATGTGAGTGCATGCCAATCTTAGCGGGAATCACTACTTCTACACCGTAAACCATCGAGAATGTTGTCTCTTCTGTTGCAGTGTGAGGGGATGTTTGTAGGGCTCATAAAGTTCCATGTAGTTCCTTTAATCAGGCACCTTTGGCCTCACCCATTTTCTTCTTCAAAGCTGTCAAAATATTCTTATTCATATCCTCAACTTGCTCATTAGTTTGAGGAGTTTTCACAGAGCTTTAAGCCTAGGAGATATGAAGATTAGCACAAAATTTCTTGAATTTTCCATAGAATTGTGTACCATTGTCCGTGATTATCAGACGTGGTACACCAAAGATACACATAATTTATTTTCGAAGGAAAGATTCCATTTGCCTTTCAGTGATGGTTGCCAGAGCCTTAACTTCAATCCATTTGGTAAAGTAGTTGATTACAACCACTATGAATTTCTTCTGTGTTGTGGCAATAGGGAATGGGCCAAGGATGTTTACTCCCCAAGTTGCAAACAGCCAAGGGCTTGACATGATCTGAAGAGGTTTGGCTCGCTATAGCTGTACTTGGGCGTACCTTTGGCAAGAATCATATGTGCGAACTAGCTCATGTGCATATTTCTGAACTGTAGGCCAGTAATATCCCTACCTAAAGAATTTTTGGGTGAGCAATCTTCCACCCAAGTGTTTGCCACAAATGCCTTCGTGAATCTCTTGCATCACATATTCAGTTTTCGATGGTGTCAGACATCGCAGTAGTGGCTATGAGAATCCTTTTTTATACAGTACACACTCTAAAAGGGTATACCCAACAATTGTAGAACAAAATAAATTGCTTTAAGTTGCTATGCAATCATATAATTTAATGGCTAATCATTCATTAGCCAGTTATTTAGTTCACGGACTTAAATTATTGAGATATGTGTAACACATAAGATAGATATACATACCTCGCGGCTTTACGTTTCACTTTTGCGAGCTCTTTTTATCTAAGTAGTCATTTGTCCCTTGCAATACGTGAACTATAAGAGTCATCCATGTGTCTTCTTGATCTATATCATATACTTAGAGTGTATCATAACTTGGGGCTTCCCTGTGCTCTAATAGAATCTTTCCCCTTTGCTCGATGACAATGGAAAATGCTAGCTTGGATAGAGCGTCTGCTCGTGTGTTATCACTTCTTGGGACTTGTTTTACTTGTACCTTATCAAACCCTGCTAGCACTTGGGTTGCAATTGAGTGGTACTTCTTCAACCCTAACTCCTTAACCTCATAGTCACTGTTCAAGTGTTTGACGACCATGCTGGCAAGGTAACTGCAACCCTGATACCAACGCCTCGTACTCTATAGCATTATTAGGCGTCTGAAATCCAAAAGAGAACTCATACTACTACTCCTGATCCACCAAGAGTACTACTACTCCTGATCCTGTCTTTGCTATAAATCTATCGACATAAACCAACCAATCTTTGATTTTTCGGTGGTCATAGTTTCTTCTTGTGGCAAATTAACTACTATGTTGCATGCAACAGATGGAAAAGAAATTTTAGTACAAATTAGAAATTTGTCTTAAGTTATTATAGAGGTAACGTAGTGGACCAAAGACCGCCATTGAGACTTGTAGTAGATTACAATTTAAATATATTCTTTTTTTATTACGTAATATAGAGTTGATCATTTAAGAACCGGGTTACCTGAGGAGTTGGTGGGTGCCTCAAATGAACATTTAACCATGAAGTCAACCAAAACTTGCCCCTTTATCACAGTTCGCAGTGCGAACCCTATACCAAACTCAGTAAGCTCTATACTCTATTTGGTCACTCTTTCGGAGGTGTCAGGTTTAGACAAAATTTTTTTGATGGACTGGTTCGTCACAACTACCACGGGATGGGCTTGGAAATATGGTTGCAGCTTGCGAGCTACAGTAATTAAAGCGAAAATGAGTTTTTCAACTTTTGTGTACGTGAGTTCACCATTTTGCAGCACCTTACTAATATAGCACATGGGAAATTGTTGAACACCTTCTACCCTGAACACTTAATTGCTGCTCCAAATAGCTAATGAATGCCCCTTTCTGATACGCCTCGGCTTCGTAGATTAATCTGAGTCGTATAGTTGCCCGATCGTTAAAACAAAAAAGAATAGTTTGAGATGGAACGAAGTCAGATATTAAGCTAAATGTGGTTTAAGGATGTCAAGGATAAGCTTAAGAATAAGATGGCTAATTGAATTATTGAGGCTTGGTTGTAAAATAAAAGAAAACTCGGTAGTTAGAATTAAAATGGTAACTTAAGAACAAGAGTAAACCAACACTTCGATTGAAGGTTGACCCGAAACTTATAAGTTCTAAAGTTGTTTAGGAGATGGATAGGGAAATCTCGACCCACTATCTATAATAGATAGGAACCTTCGTATAATTTAGATTGAACGCCACACAAAATCATGATAAGTTCGGTTGAACAAAAACGGGTTGACGCCACTAATTAGTTAGATAAGTCAACAAAGTTTTTGGACGAAATTTAAGAGAAGAAAATCTCTCCACAAATTGATAGCAATTCGTTAAGGTTCAAAAGTTTTTTTTACAAGGTAATTCCAGCCTGAATTTATAGGCTTTACATGGCAACCGAATAGGCAGTCTTAAGAGCTAAGTAAAGGTCTTGAAAATTCCAGAATTTTGAAGGAAGTTTCCTTGAAGCTTCCCCATACATTGAGAACGTCAATAGCCCTTCTAGAAGGCTTAATTTAGCTGGAAAAAATGAATGGCCTGGTTGGAGTTTGAATAGCATTAAATTTCGGCAGCAACCAGCATAAAAGTGCTTTAAAATGAGCTGCATGTTCAGCCGAGTGTTCATGGTCTTTGATGGGTTGTTTTGGGCAATCCACAAGTCAAGAATATTAATAAGCTGAGTTGAACAGCCATGAAGGTGTGAACACTCAGTCTTGAAGAGTCCCCAATGTGTGAACACTCTAAATCGAACAGCCAAAAACTTCCAGCAATGTGAAAAGAATTGTTTAGTCAAATGGACAGCTTGGGAAAATAAATGAACATCCCTTTTGGCTGAATAGTCACATAGGAAACTTCAAACATCATCCCAAATTAATCTCTAAACATGCATGTGCCATCCATTGCATGTACCTACAACAAATACATTCAATAAATTAGATGCAGTTAAGACACATTAAATTGGTAGCAAATAACACAAAATTCCTGCACATTAAATTCGACAGCCCTTAGGACACAATTAAAACATGTTTGAATTTGGACAACATAAATTCGGTTGGACTTTGGACATCATTAAAGCATGTAATAAAATTAGACACATTAATGAATTTAGACAGAATTAAAACACTTAATTAAAATGTCCAGATTTTATTAAATTAATTAATCTTAAGCTAATAATTTATTTAACTAATCAGCAACTGAAATTATTTATTCTAGCAAGTTAAACGAAAATTAAAAGTGAGCTCCTTGAGCTAAATTCGAGCTAATTGAAGCTCATGGAGTTGAGATGGAGCTACGTTTAGTTTGCAAAAACGACAAGCCTCACTTGTGAGCTGAACCAATGGCCATTCTCGGGGTGGGATCGTATCATTCCCTCCCTCTTTTAAGCGATTTGTCCCCAAATCGGGCCATTTACTCGCGAAAAATTCTTCCTCGTCACTATCCCCTTGGTTGACAACGATGCTTCCAAAATTTTGAAAATCACATAGTTCTCGTAAAATAATAAAATTAGAAGCAATCCCTCCCTCTTTAGGAAAATAACATATAAATATGTGATCTACATAATAGAGAAAAGAAATGGGGGCACAACGAATGAAAGACTTACAAACTCGCGCAGAAATGTCAATCGGAACTTGAACAATTAAACCATTGCTGAGTCTTAGAATATAAACGGGTCTTACCTCCTCAGGTTGGCTCCCCATATTCGACAGTAGGAAATGCAAAGGATTCAAACTCAAGTTGCGTCCACAAGACTTGGAAAAATTAGTCACTCGATTATGAACCCTTGGTTCCATTTGATCACAACTTGCAAACTTCAAATCTTCAAACATTCTCGATATGCCATTATTACAACCAAGTGAACTCAATCGAATCAAATGATAATCAATCAAATATTTTCGCACACAGTCAAAATCAACAATACGCTTCCATACCTTTTCAACATGATCAATTAAAATGAACAACTTATACGGGCTTTCATCTCGCGCTTTCAAAACATGCATCTCATTGCAAGTTAAGGACAAACAACCAATATCATCAGGAAAATAATATTTTTCAAAGATCAAAGCATCAACAAAGTGTACATCAACATGCAAATAAAACAAAAATGTCTTAGAATTTTCCAAAGTCATTTCTTGTTTATCTTTAAGAGTAGGAAGAAAAAATTAGGTGTTACCTTTTTCTATCAACACAAACCTTCTCTCCTCTGCAATATAATGTAATTGCAATTCCTTGCTTGATTTAACCTGAAAGGATGAAGAAACATGAAGACAACGGTTAATCAAAAATTTTTTTTCTCTCACTCAAATTTCTTTCACTTTCTTTTTCTTTTCCTCCACTCCTGTTTTCCTCACTACTAGATTTCTTCTCACTTGATTTTTCCTCTTTTCTCTCTTTTGAATCATTACTCTTTTTTTTTCAACCTCTCCATAGATTGCTTGATTCTTTGTTGATCTTCTATCACTTGTTGTGGTGATAGTGGTGCCAGAGTTACGTTCCTACCATGGTGCTTGAAAGTGTATTGATTTGTGAATCAGTCGTGTTTGACTCTCCGATCAAACTGCCATGGTCTTCCTAATAACAAATGTCTCGTATGCATGGGTACCACGTCGCATAGAACTTCATCATGGTACTTTCCGA
The DNA here is from genome assembly GCF_007990345.1 of Gossypium hirsutum. Classification (NCBI taxonomy): domain Eukaryota; kingdom Viridiplantae; phylum Streptophyta; class Magnoliopsida; order Malvales; family Malvaceae; genus Gossypium; species Gossypium hirsutum. The sequence continues at coordinate 22,563,592 of NC_053448.1, read as the reverse complement.
TGGAAAATGCAACAAGGGCCTGTTTGGTTACCTTGAGTTCGATACCCTCATTGAGCCATTGCAACATGTAGGGACTCGGGTGTTTAGTAGTTGGCAAGGCAAGTTTCTCCACCAAGAGTGTGCTTGCTACATTTGTACAGCTACCTCCATCAATCACCAAACTATAGACCTTGTCTTGAACGTGACAACGAGTATGAAACAAGTTTTCACGTTGCGGTTCACTCCCAGTGCTTTGTGTACTTAGGCTCCTTTTAACAACGAGCATCTCTCCCTCCACCGCATATTCTATCTCTTCATCTTCATCGGTAGGGGTATCAACTTCGTTTGCTCTTCGCCCTTCCTTTCCCTCAGATTCAATGTCTCCATTGGAAAGCACGATCATCGTGTTACGATTCGGGCATTGGCTCGCTATGTGCCCTCTCCCTTGGCACTTAAAACACTTAATATCATGGGATCGAGTTTGATTATTTTCAATGGCCTTCCCTTTGCTAGATTAGGCCAAAGACTTGGTAGACTTCACAGGCACCGCGGGTTCTTTCACTTGATTTTCAGAGGCATTCTTGTTTGAGCCTTGATTCCACTTTGGTGCAGTCGAAGTTGAATAGCCACGAACAACACCTTTTCTTTTGAGTTGCTTCTCGACTTTGATAGCCATATGCACCATGTCGACGATCTCTACGTAGTGTTGCAACTCGAAGATGTTGGCTATTTCTCAGTTACGTCCAGCCAAAAATCGTGCCATAGTCACCTCTCGATCTTCCTCCACATTTGCACATATCATAGCAATCTCCATTTCTTTAAAATAATCCTCCATACTCCTCGTTCCTTGTGTAAGATTTTGGAGTTTTTGGTACAACTCCCGATGGTAGTACGAAGGGATAAAACGTCGTCGCATTACAACCTTCATCTCCGCCCATGTTTGGATAGGACGTTCACCATTTCGTCGTCGACTAGTGACAAATTGATCCCACCAGATCATGGCATAATTTGAAAATTCAATAGCCGCCAACTTGACCTTCTTGGCCTCGGAATAGTTATGGCATTCAAATATGAGCTCGATCTTTTTCTCCCATTCGAGATAAGCTTTGGGATTCGATCGGCCTTGGAATGAAGGGATTGACAACTTAATGCTTTTCAAGTCATCATCGAACCTCTCTCGGTTTTGTTGGCCTCGGTTGCGTAGGCCTCTCCGTTGGACATTCGCATTGGACCCTTGATCACTTTCGTGTTCAATCGGCTCGGAAGATTCTTCATCTAAATCAGATTGCCATCTTTGATTTCTCGGAGGGCTTAAGGGAGTTCTTCTTCGTTGGGCTCTTCCTTCCACACGATCAAGTCTATCTTGAATCGGTTCCAACTTTTGATCGAACAATCGTTCCACCTCGCGTAGCAATGCTTGCAAATTCAAGTCCGGCACATTTCGAACAGGTTGCCTTTCCGCCACGTTTCTTGTAGGGCTTCTTGACATATGAAATTATAACCTCACAACAAGAACTCACAATTCACTTAAAAAAGAAAATAATTCGGTACTCCACTCGTGTTTACACTCTTTAATGGCTTTTACCTCCACTCTAAGGCGCTCACACACTCGTGCCTCTTTCCACTCGTATCTTCTCTTGTGATTTCGTATAAAACTTCGTAAGACTAGATCTTCTAGTGTAGGGGTCGGTTTCAAGAGGTTTGCAAAGGTAACTATATAAGGGATGTAGGTAGGCTGAACGAATGATATTGGGTTATCAAGTGTGGCGTGAAGGTGGATGGTGTTGGGAATTAAGAGTTGATGATCGGGAATAACCAAAATGGAATGAATTAACCATTTAAAATTTTTTTTTTGAATTTCTTTTTTTTTATAATAAACTTCAATACAATATGCTGATTTAAATGTAATTTAAATACAACTTTTTTTTAATATACGAATTTTTTTTTGAATTTTTTTTACAAATCTACTTACTCCAGCTCTTCTCGAATGTCCGTTCCTCTCATTTTAAATAGCTCTAATATCAAATGATACGCCCCGACCTCGTAGAGTAATCCGAATCGTATAGTTTCCCGATCGTTAAAACAAATAAGAATCGTTTGAGATGGAAAGAAGTCGGATATTAAGCTAAATGTGGTTTAAGGATGTCAAGGATAGGATTAAGAATAAGATGGCTTATCGAATTATTGAGGCTTGGTTGTAAAATAAAAGAAAACTCGGTAGTTAGAATTAAAATGGTAACTTAAGAACAAGAGTGAACCAACACTTCGATTGAAGGTTGACCCGAAACTTATAGGTTCTAAAGTTGTTTAGGAGATGGATAGGGAAACCTCGACCCACTATCTATAATAGAAAGGAACCTTTGTATAATTTAGATTGAACGCCACACGAAATCGTGATAAGTTCGGTTGAACAAAAACGGGTTGACGGCGCTAACTAATTAGATAAGTCAATAAAGTTTTTGGACGAAATTTAAGAGAAGAAAATCTCTCCACAAATTGACAGCAATTCATTAAGGTTCAAAAGTTTTTTTACAATGTAATTTCAGCCTAAATTTATAGGCTTTACATGGCAATCGAATAGGCATTCTTAAGAGCTAAGTAAAGGTCTTGAAAATTCCAGAATTTTGAAGGAAGTTTCCTTGAAGCTTCCCCATACATTGAGAACGTCAATAGCTCTTCTAGAAGGCTTAATTTAGCTGGAAAAAAATGAATGGCCTGGTTGGAGTTTGAGTAGCATTCAATTTCGACAGCAACCAGCATAAAAGTGCTTTAAAATGAGCTGCATGTTAAGCCGAATGTTCATTGTCTTTGATGGGTTGTTTTGGGCACTCCACAAGTCAAGACTATTAATAAGCTGAGTTGAACAGCCATGAAGGTGTGAACACTTAGTCTTGAAGAGTCTTCAATGTGTGAACACTCTAAATCGAATAGCTAAACACTTCCAATAATGTGATAAGAATTGTTTAGTCAAATGGATAGCTTGGGAAAATAAATCAACATCCCTTTTGCTTGAATAGTCACATAGGAAACTTCGAACATCATCCCAAATTAATCTCCAAACATGCATGTGCCATCCATTGCATGTACCTACAGCAAATTCATTCAATAAATTAGATGCATTTAAGACACATTAAATTGGCAGCAAATAACACAAAATTCTTGCACATTAAATTCGGCAGCCCTTAGGACACAATTAAAACATGTTTGAATTTGGACAACATAAATTCGGTTGGACTTTGGACATCATTAAAGCATGTAATAAAATTAGACACATTAATGAATTTAGACATAGTTAAAACACTTAATTAAAATGTCCAGATTTTATTAAATTAATTAATCTTAAGCTAATAATTTATTTAACTAATCAGCAACTGAAATTATTTATTCCAGCAAGTTAAATGAAAATTAAAAGTGAGCTCCTTGAGCTAAATTCGAGCTAATTGAAGCTCATGGAGTTGAGATTGAGCTACGTTTAGTTTGCAAAAACGACAAGCCTCGCTTGTGAGCTGAACCAATGGCCATTCTCGGGGTGGGATCATATCACTTTCCCAAGAGGAGAAATCGGTAAGAGAGCAAGGGAATTTTGGAATGGAAAAGAAGAGAGAAAGTGGAGAGAAGAGAGGAAAGATGTGAATGCTTGAGGTGTGTTTCTAAAATGACCAGCCTAAGGGGGTTTTATAGCTTAGGAGGGCTGCTAAAAATAGCTAAAATTATCAGCCAAAGAGCCCTCCCTTGGCCGGCCACACATTTGGCAAGGTTGATAGTTTCAACTTTGCTAATTTAAGCTTGGGGCAAATCTATAAAGCCATCAACTGTGGAGGGGTTTGAATGCAACTTGAACAAGTCTTCAAGAGACTCTGTGCAAGCTTAAATAATCATCTAATAAGTTGATTTGGGTCAGATCTTGGTACGGTTTTTGGGCTGTCCATTTCTTGGTGGGTTCAGTTCACTCGGTTCAGTTCAATTGGACCAATTTTTCATAATTAATTAATAATAATTTATTAACCCAAATTAAATTGGATATAAATTAAAATTAATTATATTATGAACTAATACATATAATTCTGGACCGCCTTAGGCTGAAATTTAGTTCACCTTGATACTTCAAATTGCTTTTCAGTTTTGCGCTTCTAGCAGTGTCTGCTGAGCCATTTTTTGCCCTTTGTGCAAATCTGTCGAAAATAACCAAAATTCATCAAAATTAATTATAAAATTAACTAAAATTCATCATGTTTATATTTTAAGTGCACTTTAATTATTTTGTAAAAATTAATTATTTTTTTGACAAGAATTCTATCGAAACTGTATGATTTTTAGTTAAATAGGGTATGTAATAATGTGTAAATTTCTGTGTTTCCACACCACCAAACTTAATTCATTGCTCGTCCCAAGTAATGCACAAATTAAAAAGAATTACTTAAAAAACACCTTTGAAAAATTCCTTTAGAATAACATTCTTCCTAGAATTATGAATTTAATATACTTATGCTCAAAAACAAAAAATTTTATAGTTATGCTACTTAAGTATACATATCATTCAAATTAATCTCAACAACTATTATGATAGCACAATTAGACTAAATGCTTCCTTAACAAGACATGTTAGCCCTTACCAATTTGATTTTATTTCCTTATTCAAGATTAAGCTGCAATCATTAAGTTTAACTTATGCCTTCATATGTTGAACATAGTGATTTATGTCCACTAATGTAAGTAGCATAAAGGTAAAAGATAGATAAATTTAGGCTTTTAAACCCTAGACTCAGCTTCAATCGGACCTTTGGAATAATTTCCCTCAATACACCAACTTACTTTGCTTTCACATGCTCCTTTGTACATCTATTTTCTTTCACGTACATGTGATCTTTTTTTTGAGCATTTTACTGTATGTACTATAATTTTTAGAGCATTTGATACTTCTTTCAACTCCCCCAAACTTATTTTCAAAGAATATTCTGAATAGTACTGAGTCTAGTGTTTGGGACAATTTAAAGATAATTAAGAGAGAAGTGATGGCTAAATATTGTAAGGGTTCAAATAAAATTAGGCCATATAGTCTCAAAGTTGGGTTTCAAAGGATAAAATTTCATCAAGGTTGGCTTGAAAGGCTCAAACGGTCCAAACAAGAGTTGCCTAAATCATTTTCAACATTCCATGCTTCCTAGGATTTCGCCTCAAGAAACTACTAAGTCAATTCTAGAGACTTAAACTTTCATGCATGCCTACCTTTCTTAAGGAACTAAAAATTTTATGGTACGATTTGCATGCTTTATTAAAAATACATTTATATCTTTATTCAGCTGACATAAAAATTTATTGAAATAGTAGAGCTTTATTTATACTAAAGTTTAGCATACTTAACAAAATTTCCAATTATTGAACAAAATATATCCTAATCATAATTAAAAGAACTATTTATTTTGAGTGGAAATAATTTCAATTTTTCGGGCCCCCTACTTAAAATGAACAATGTCCTCATTGTTTAAAGTGAATAGATACTATACACCATGTAGGATTCTAGAAAAGAGGAGGTGAGTCAATTTGACTGCTTAAGTACCAAGCTCTTTCTAAATCCAATGCTAGACATGTATATATCTATTGCCACACTTTCTACTTCGCGACTTATTCAATTTTATTAATGATTTCCATCTCTTGTTTTATTATGCAAAAATTCCTAATTAACTTTATCCTAAAATAACCTAAGAACATAAATAAAATAAAGTTGAAAATCCCCCCTTTATTTATTTGCAGATCCTTTCGAATTTGACTCATCTTTTTCTCCATCATTATTGTCTTTTTATAAATCGCTTCGCTCCTTTTTCGATAATGGGCTCCATGGTTCAAATATGTAATCTGGAAACTGAAGCATAAAAAGAAATGGGTCATTGTAAATTTTCGTAAGAGCACTTCTCATCGAGTCATCCCTTATTTTTGAGTATTTCCCGTAAGCTTGTTGCTGCCACTGTATATGTTGCATTATGTCAATTAACTTTGACACCTCATCTCGAAGATCTAGGAGAGGCGATTGAGCCCTGAACATTGAAGTCTCGATATCAGGTTCAGCTTCTGGTTCCATTGGTTCCACCTTATCAGAGACTTCAGCTGATTGCACTGGCTCGATCTCTGTGGGATCTTCTTCTTCTTATTTTTCGGGATCCTCACTTTCTTCAACTCGTTGCTGTAGAACAGAGTCTCCAACTATTGATAGAGGCCCCAATCTGTGATTGTACCCTGGCTATAGCCTGTCTTCTTTACGTTTGTAAGAATTTTAGCTTTCAAGCACAGAATTGTTATCATAAAGGGAAAGTAAGTTGGGCCAGAATGTGAATGTCTAACGGCACAATTCTACATTTCCCTCAGGATGATTTTTCCCACATCAATGGTCTTCCCAGTTAGAATCGAGTATAATAAGATCATTCACTCTAATGAGATTGTAGTCCCATGAGAGCTAGGCATAAGGCTGAATCAGATGAAGTAGAACCATACCTTTGTGAATGGTGTCAAATATTCTCTTCGACAATTGTGGATTCCTTGCTTTGACACAGTCCACTTAGAACTTGAAACTGTAAGTTCCTCAAGAATTTCTTGCAAATTTTCAGGCTCTATATTGCTCATCAAGGAGGAATATTCGTCATTTTCGAAATCAGGCAATTCAAAGAACTCATTAATAACGTTTGAAGTTATTGGTACCTTGATTTCGCGAACTCGAACTTCTGTCAAATCACTTGAGGTTAAATTTGCATAGAATTTGCACACTAACTCCTCATCCACACTAGGTCTCTTCTCACAAAACAACTCCCAATTGAGAGTTTCAGCAACCTGACGAATACGCACCATAAAACCAATATAGTTGCTTTCTTTCAATGTGAAACCTTTCTCTGGATGCATCAGTTGATTCTTGAAGATACTCTCGTATCTTGCTTTGGGTTCTTTACAGTGGAACTTATTTTGTGATTCGTAAATTTGGGCAGATGCACAAGTTCTCTAGCGAGACATGATTAACCTGATCATAAGATGGCAACAATTATTTTCTCAAAAATTTAATTAATATAAAATATTAATAATTCAGTAAATTGAAAAATTAGATACAAAAATTAAAATTTAGGAGAAAAATTGGTCTTACCACCTTTTTTTGCAAAAGTTAAGAGCTTTTAAGAAAAATAATTTTGAATCAAAAGATGGCAAATTAAAATAGGTTGAGGGGTTTTTGGCTAAGAATGGGTGAAAGGGTGGTGTGCCGCTCGGGTATTATGGACATGATTTACCTTCAGTATGTGTTCATCTCGAAACATCTCTCGAATTAGTATAAGAGGAGAGTTCCCTTCTTGCGACTCCAATTTGGACAAGTGGTCTGCTACTTGGTTTTCCACTCCCTTTCGATCTTGAATTTCTAGATCAAACCCTAGAAGTAGAAGTACCCATCGGATCAGTCTCGGCTTAGAGTCTTTCTTGGCAAGAAAATACTTAATTTCCGAGTGGTCCGTATAAACAGTCACTTTGGTACCTACAAGATAAGATTGAAACTTGTCAAAAGCAAACACAATAGCAAGTAACTCTTTTTCTGTTACTGTGTAATTCAGTTGAGCTTCTGTCAGAGTTCGACTCGCATAGTATATGGGATGAAAAACTTTGTTCCTTTCTTGACCCATGACAGCTCCGATCGCGAAGTCACTTGCGTCACACATCAATTCAAATGGAAAATCCCAGTCTGGTGTGACTATTATGGGTGCCGAGACTAACTGACTCTTCAAATCGTTGAAAGCTCTGAAGCACTCCTCATCAGATTTAAACACCGTGTCCTTCTCCAATAATTTGCATAAGGGTTTAGCAACTTTGGAGAAGTCCTTGATGAATCTTCAATAGAAACCGGCGTGGCCCAAAAAGCTCCTAACACCCTTTACAGATATTGGAGGTGGGAGTTTCTCAACAACATCTACCTTTGCTTTATCTACCTCGATTCCATGTCTTGTTATCTGATGCCCTAGAACAATACCTTCTCATACCATGAAATGACACTTTTCCCAGTTAAGTACAAGGTTTGTTTCTTCACATCGCCTTAGTACCTTGGCTAGATTGGCTAGGCAATCATCATATGTATCTCCGAATACTAAAAAATCATCAATAAAAACTTCCAAATATTTCTCAGCCATGTCAGTAAAAATAAACATCATACATGTTTGAAATGCAGCAGGTGCATTACATAAACCAAATGACATGCGCCTAAATGCAAATGTATCGTACGGGCAAGTGAATATTGTCTTGTGCTGATCTTCTGGAGCTACTGTAATCTGATTATACCCCGAGTATCCATTGAGAAAATAGCAATAGTCTCGCCCTGCGAGTCTATCCAGCATCTGGTCCAAAAACGGCAAAGGAAATTGATCTTCCCTAGTTGCCTTGTTCAACTTCCGATAATCAATGCAAATTCTCCATCCCGTAACTGTTCTAGTCAGTATCAATTCGTTATTCTCATTTTCAATGACCGTGAAACCTCATTTCCTTGGCACGCACTGGACCAGATTTACCCATAAACTATCTGCTATGGGGTAAATTATACCCGCATCTAACCACTTGATGATTTCTTTCTTGACTATGTCCTTCATAGTGGGGTTCAATCTTCGTTATCCATCAATCGTCCCTTTTTTCCATCTTCTAAGATAATCTTGTGCATGCATACAAATGGGCTAATTCTGTAAATATCGGCTATGGTCCATCTGGTAGCCTTCTTGAATTGTTTCAACACCAGGATGTGTTTCACTTATTGCTCAGTAGTTAATTCTGCTGAAACAATCACAGGCAGAGTAGAAGAGTTACGTAAATAAACCTATTTCAAATGTGAGGGAAGTACCTTCAGTTCTAATTTAGGTGGCTCATCGATTGATGCTTTTGGTTGGGTATAATCCCTTTTCTCTAACTCCAAAGATTCACAGCAGGATTGCAGATTAAATCCCCTTTGATTAGCTTCTCACAAAGCTAAGTATTCATCCTCCTCTTCATCATTTGGAGGATCTGATGTCAAAATTTGTTCCAATGGGTCCTCAACATAATTAAGTTCCTTCTCCATGATAAAATCCTCTAAATCAGACACTGCAGAACAATCATCAATTGTCTCAGGAAATCGCATGGACTTAAAAATTTTAAATGGTATGTAACACCCTTACCTGAGACTATTGTCGGAGTCGAGCACAAGGTGTTACTTGACTTAACTTACTAGTTTGAGGCATAAAAAAATTTGCTTTTAAAATTAATTTCACTATTTACAACAAAGCTGTCCAATCGCATATCAGTTACTAAATTAATTATAACTCAAGCTAAAAAACTTGAAATTTATATCCATAAATTTTCTCTAAAACTAAACTCATATATCTCCATACCATAAATTTTTTAGAATTTTTGGTTCATTCAATTAGTACAGTTTATTAGTTAAAATCTTCCCTGTTTCATTGTTTGACTATCCTACCCTCTCATCACTAAAATTTAATTTTCTCATTGTATGATTTTAATATGGTGTTTTAACTTCTTTGTACAAAAAATAGACTCATTAAGAAATCTATACATATAAATTTCAACTCATAACTATTTTTCTAAAATTTTTAATGATTTTATAAAGTCAGAACAGGGGACTCCAAAAATAGTTCTGACCATATCTAACTAAAATCCATATATCTCAGAATATAAAATTCCTTTTTCTACATCGTTATTTTTATATGAAAATGCACTCAATAAGATTTAATTATATATATCATTCATCGTCTAATTAATTTTATACTATCTTTGGTGATTTTTCAAAATCACATCATTGCTGCTGTCTGATATCTGTTTCATTGCAAATATTTACTTTTTCAAAATTTCTACGTATAAACTATCACCTAGGCATTCATAATACCAAACATATTCTTACTTAGCCATTTTAATAGCTAAACATTATCACATATTTACACATCATCCTTTAGCATTATCATAAGGACATACATTCAAAATGACTAAGTCCCTATACATGCCATAGTTAAACATTGATCATCATAAAATACCAAGTTGTTGTGGTTGATAGTGTGGATGGTCTCCGATGTCTTTAAGATCCCTGAAGTAGCTTTGCAATACTATAAAAGAAAGAAAAATAAAAAAAGTAAGTATAAAGCTTAGTAAGTTTACAAGTAAATAAATAACAACACTTAACACAAATATTATACTCAAGTAACATGATCCCTAATTTCCTCTTTACTTAATCTCTTATTCGTTCTCTTGCTTGTTTACTTAGATAACTAATGATTATAACTTACTCTTCTCTTGCTGAAATGTTGGTTCTCAATTGATAACATAATATATTCTTAAATCTTATACCTCACCTGAATTTGCTTTTTATGCTTTTACCTGAGCTTTCATGGAACATAATTTGTTTACTAGCCCATTGAGCCACATTGAATAATAAGGATACTTGGGTCTCTTTTCTGATAATAACTTCCCAAAGCCATGTCCCAGGCATGGTCTTACATGGGATGTTTCTTGTTCTGCCAATGTCATATCCTAGATATGGTCTTACATGAGAGTTCTCATATCGGTGCCCATGCCATGTTCCAAACATGGTCTTACGGGGGACCTCTCATCTCAGTGCCAACGCCATGTCCCAGACGTGGTCTTACATGGGACCTATCATAACCTCAATGATGCCAATGCCATGTCCCAGACATGGTCTTACATGGGATTTCTTTATCCAAATGTCATGACATTTGTATCCGGTACATTCCAAAAGTTTCAACGGGACTTTTTAATACTAATTCTCTATTGTATCATACTTGAGTCAACATTAAATAAGTTCATGAAATAAATATATAATTTCTGGAAAATAACAACATTAATAATAATTATTAAAATATTACATTTATTTACCGTAAACTTACATCGGTACAAAATATAGCCAAATCCACCCACTTAGTCTTCAACCTTATTCTTTCCTTTGTCTAACCTCGGATTCTGTTCTTCTTTATCTATAATAGCAAATTTAGTTTATTTAATACTCACATTTACCAAAATAGCCCTCGACTCACTTTTACCCCAAAGCTTGGAAATTAAACTTCATCCCTTATTCTTATGTTTTATAACATGCTGACCATTTTTCTCTTCTATGACAACATCAAATTCTTACTCTAACAGTTACTTATGAACATTAGGTATTTTACCGATTATGTCAATTTACTCGTTTCCACTTAAAATCGACTAGCAAAAGTTGTTTAACATAATTTCTAGCATCATATTCTATCATAAGACATCAAAATAAACATATTTCACCTATGGGTATTTTTCAAAATATAAACCCTAGGTTAAATTATTGCTAGAATAAGCTAAATTAAGCTACCGGGATTCCAAAAACGTAAAGAATATTAAAAACGAGACTTGGAATCACTTACTATGAGCTTGAGAAAGTGAAGAAACCCTAGCTATGGCTTCTTTCAAATTTCAGCAACAAGCAAAGATGATGAACACAAAATTTTCACATCTTTTTCCCTTTTTAATTCATTTATTTACTAAATGACTAAAATGCCTTTACTAAAAAAATCCTATTTCACTTATCTCATGTCTATTTTTGTCCATCACTAACTAATGGCCTAATTACCATATAAAGACCTCCAATTTAAAATTTCATAAGAATTGGACACCTCTAACATGTAGAACTCAACTTTTGCACTTTTTACAATTTAGTGCTTTTGACTAAATTGAGTGCCTAAACGTCGAAATTTTTGAACGAAATTTTCACGAAATTATTTCGTGAAATTGTAGAACATAAAAATATAGTAAAAATAAAATTTTCCTCATCAGATTTATGGTCCCAAAACCACTGTTCTGACTAGGCCCAAAATAAGGATGTTATATTTCTCCCCCTTTTAAGGATTTTCGTCCCCGAAAATCTTACCTGTGAAGAGATTTGGGTACTGTTTTCACATAGCCTCTTCGGGCTCCCATATAGCCCATCAACCCCATGCCTATTGCATAACACCTTCACAAGTGCAATACTTTTGTTCCTTAGTTGCTTGATCTCTCTATCTAAAATTTTTACCGGTTCTTCAACATAAGTCATCTCTGGCTGAGTCTAAACCTCTGTCGGTGAAATCACATGTGACGGATCGAAACAATAACGACGTAACATAGACACATGGAATACATTATGAATCTTCTCTAACTCGGTTGGCAAAGCTAATCGATATGCTAAGGGCCCGATTCTTTCAGTCACCTTGAATTGTCCAATGAAACGTGGACTTAGTTTGCCTTTCTTGCCAAATCTGAAAATTTTCTTCCACAGGGATACTTTCAAAAACACTTTGTCACCAACTTGATACACTATCTCTTTTCTTTTTAAATCTGCAAAAGACTTCTGTCTATCTGAAGCTGTTTTTAAACAATCTCTGATAACTTTTACTTTCTCTTCCGTTTCTTTGATTAAATCAACCCCATAAATCTGATTTTCCTTAAGCTTTGTCCAGTACAAAGGCGTACGACACTTACGTCCATACAAACCCTACCAACGGCAAATATTTCTCCCAACTGCCTTGAAATTCTAAAACACAACATTTGAGCATATCTTCAAGTAATTGAATAGCTCTCTCTAACTGACCATCAGTCTGAGGATGAAAAGCTGTACTGAAGTTCAACTTTGTACCCAAAGCTTCCTACAATTTCCTCTAAAATCGCGAAGTAAATCTCGAATCTCTGTCTGAGATAATCGATAACGGTACTCCATGTAATCTGACTATCTCTAAAACATACAATTCAACCAATTTGTCAAATGAATAATCCATACGAACCGGAATAAAATGAGCTGACTTAGTTAGCTTATCAATCACAACCCATACTGCATCTTTCCTTTTCGGTGTCAATGGTAACCCTGCTACAAAATCCATGGTAACTCGGTCCCATTTCCACTCAGGAACTAACACAGACTATAATAAACCTGAAGGTACCTGATGTTCAGCCTTCACCTGTTGACAGATCAAGCATCTAGAAACAAATTCTGAAATATCTCTTTTCATTCCTGCCCACCAGTACATTTTCTTCAGATTATTATACATCTTTGTACTACCTGGATGAATAGACAAAGAACTGCTATGTGCTTCTTGTAAGATCTTCCGAATAAGCTCATCATTCTTTGGCACACATAATCAGTCTGTAAACATCAAACAACCATGAGAACCGATATGAAAATCAGACTCTACACCCGACTCGCATTGAGCTCTTTTAGCTTGCAACCTAGTGACATTTTTCTGAGCTTCATAGATTTCTTCGAGAAACATCGGTTTCACTCTCAACTCAACTAAAATGAAACCATCATCAAATAAAGCCAAACTGGTATTCAAAGCTCTCAATGCAAATAAAGATTTTCTACTCAAGGCATCAGCAACAACATTTGCCTTACCTGGGTGGTAGTCGATCACTAACTCATAATCTTTAATCAATTCTAGCCATCTTCTTTGCCTCAAGTTCAAATATTTTTGAGTCATCAAGTATTTCAAGCTTTTATGATCAGTAAATATTCGACACTTCTCACCATACAAATGATGTCTCCAAATCTTCAACGCAAATACTATGGCAGCCAGCTCTAAGTCATACGTCGGATATTTTTTCTCATGTGGCTTTAACTGTCTGGAAGCATAGGCGATGACTTTATCTTCTTGCATAAGTACACAACCCAATCCGTTCATGGATGCATCACTGTAAATTAGAAATTCTTTACCCGGTTCTGGTTGTACTAAAACAGGAGCTTCAGTCAATAATGCCTTTAAGTTGTCAAAACTTTGCTGACACTTTTAAGTCCATTCAAACTTGACATCTTTCTGCAACAACCTTGTCAACGGGGTAGCTATCATGGAAAATATCTTTACAAATCGTCTATAATAACCAGCTAATCCAAGAAAGCTTCTAACCTCTAATACGTTTCTAGGAGGCTTCAAATTAACAATTGCTGAAATTTTACTCGGACCAACTTTAATACCATCACCTGAGACAATGTGTCCAAGGAATCCAACTTCCCGAAGCCAGAAATCATTTTTACTAAATTTGGCCTAAAGCTCATTATCTCTCAAAATTTGTAAAATGGTTCTCAAATGCTCGGCATGTTCAATCTCATTACGAGAATAAATCCGAATATCATCAATGAACACAACTACAAATTTATCCAAGTAAGGTTTGAAAATTCAGTTCATTAAGTCCATGAAAACAGCAGGAGCATTAGTCAAACCAAATGGCATCACAAGATACTCATAGTGACCATACCTAGTCCAGAAAGCAGTCTTCGGAACATCTGACTCTTTAACCCTCAACTGATAATAACCAAATCTCAAATCTATCTTGGAAAACACAGTAGCTCCCTTCAATTGGTCAAACAGATCATCAATTCTAGGCAGTGAATATTTGTTCTTTATAGTTACCTTGTTAAGCTGTCGATAATCTATGCATAATCTCATCGAACCATCTTTCTTTTTCACCAAAAGCACTGGTGCACCCCACGAAGAACAACTAGGCCTCGCAAACCTTTATCATTTCATTCCTGCAACTGAGCTTTCAATTCTTTCAATTCCAATGGGGCCATTCTATAAGGAGCAATAGAAATAGGAGTTGTACCTGGAATCAACTCAATACCAAATTCGACTTCTCTAATAGGAGGCAAACCTGGCAATTCTTCCGGAAACACATCTAAATATTCATGTACCACTGGCACTGATTCAATATTCAACTCTGGATCTCTAGTGTTCAATACAAAAGCAAGATAAGCTTCACACCCTTTTCTCAAACATTTTTGAGTAGACATAACAGAAATCATAGCGAGAGAACCATCTGACTCATCTGAATCAACCCAGATCAATCAAAACAATAACATTAGTACCATAGAGAGAAAATGTACCTGTAATCACATTAGGGGAGGATGCCTCTTCAAGAGCACAGATAGCATATGCCCTTGCGGGTGCTCTAACATCTGGTCTAGTAGCTGAGTCTCTGGGCGTACCCCTGTTACTTGCTCCAACTCCTAGATTCATATGTGGTCTGCCTCTAGTAGGAGCATTTACCGATCTTGCACTCGGTATTACTTCTCTTTTAAATATTTCGGGACAATCCTGAATATAGTGATCTGGTGCACTACATCTAAAGCAAGCATTTTCATTTGCTCTACACTCTCTAGGATGATGTCTACCGCATTAGGTACATTCTGGCCTAGGTGGTTGAGTACTACCCATACTTGCGACTGTAGTAGTCTGAGCTCTTGGACTCTCAAATCTTCTGCCTCTATTTCTGCTAGAATACCTGGCTGAAGAAGTTGATCCACTAGAGAACTCTCTAGGCCTCTTAGATGTAAACTGAAATGATATGCTCATTTGCCTTTTCTTCATTTCTTGCATTTTAATTTCAACTTTGCCCTTCTCTTTTTCTTTTAACAAATCTTCTGCCTTACAGGCTCTTTCAACCAGAACAACAAACTCTCTGATTTCTAAAATAGCAACTGATAGTCAGATATCATCATTGAGCCCATCTTCAAATCTCTTGCACATATTAGCTTCAGTGGACACAAACTCCTGAGCATATTTACTAAGTTAGAGAAATTCATGTTCATACTCGATCACAGTCATCTTACCTTGTTTTAACTCAAGAAACTCTTTTCTTTTTTGGCCTATAAACCTCTGACTGATATACTATTTACGGAACTCCTCCAGAAAGAAATCCTAAGTAATTCTCTCACTCGGTACCACTGACACAAGAGTCTTCCACTAATGATAGGCCGAATCTTTGAGAAGTGAGACAACACACTTCATGTATTCTTTAGGTGTATAGGATAATTCATCAAAAACTCTGATAGTATTCTTGAGCCAAAATTCAGCTTTCTCTGCATCATCATCTTTAGTAGCCTGAAACTCTTCAGCCCCTTGTTTTCTGATCTTATCAACTGGTGGCTTTTCTCTTATAACTATACCTGCAGCTGGGGAAGCTACATCGGGAATATGAGAATCATGAGGGGATGCAGGTCTAACAGTTGGATTCGTACAAACGAACTCGGCAAACCAATCATTCATAGCTTGGAAGAAGGCTTCTCGAGCCCCTCCTCCTTGACTAACTGATACGGGCCTTTCACTACTATCGGGTGGCACCGTCCCTCTGCGGGAGCTGGCGTATGACACTCTACATCATCTACACCAGCTCGTTCAAGATCCAAAACTATAAAGAAAACATTTTAAAATCGTCAGGAGTCGTCACACTATCAAAATATATGTATGGCATGTATAGCTAGACTCTTATTTACACTGAATGTTCCGAGAACCGACTAAACATGATGTGATACCAACAAATGTAACACCCCTTACCCAAGACTATTGATGGAGTTGAGCACGAGGCGTTACTTGACTTAAGTTACTAGTTTGAGGCATAAAAAATTTGCTTTTAAAATTAATTTCACTATTTACAACAAAGCTGTCCAATCGCGTAGCAGTTACTAAATTAATTATAACTCGAGCTAAAAAACTCAAAATTTAGACCCGTCAGTTTCCCCTGAAACTAGACTCATATATCTTCTTACCATAAATTTTTAAGAATTTTTGGTTTAGCCAATTAGTACAATTTATTAGTTAAAGTCTTCCCTGTTTCACTATTTGACTATCCTGACCTCTCGTCACTAATATTCAATTTTCTCATTGTATGATTTTAATATGGTTTTCTCACTTGTTTATATAGAAAATATAATTAAGGAATCTAGAAATATAAATTACAACTCATAAATATTTTTGTACAATTTTTAATGATTTTCTAAAGTCAGAACAGGGGACTCCAAAAACAGTTTTGACCATATCTAACTAAAATCCACATATCTCAGAATATAAAATTTCTTTTTCTACACCGTTATTTTTATATAAAAATAGACTCAATAATATTTAATTCTATATATCATTCACTCTCTAATTCATTTTATACTATACTTGGTGATTTTTCAAAATCACGTCACTGCTGCTGTCTGAAATCTGTTTCATTGCAAATTTATACTTTTTCACAATTTCTAGGTATAAACTATCACCTAGGCATTCATAATACCAAACATATTATTACTTAGCCATTTTAATAGCTAAACATTATCACATATTTACACATCATCCTTTAGCATTATCATAAGGACATACATTCAAAATGACTAAGTCCCTATACATGCCATAGTTCAACATTGATCATCATAAAATACCGAGTTGTTGTGGTTGATTGTGTGGACGCTCTCCGACGTCTTTAAGATCCCTAAAGTAGCTTTGCAATACTAGAAAAGAAAGAAAAATAAAAGAAGTAAGCATAAAGCTTAGTAATTTTACAAGTAAATAAATAACAACACTTAACACAAATATTATACTCAAGTAACATGATCCCTAATTTCCTCTTTACTTAATCTCTTACTCGTTCTCTTGCTTGTTTACTTAGATAACTCATTATTATAACTTACTCTTCTCTTGCTGAAATGTTGGTTCTCAATTGATAACATAATATATTCTTAAATCTTATACCTCACCTGAATTTGTTTTTTATGCTTTTACCTGAACTTTAATGGGACATAATTTGTTTACTAGCCCGTTGAGCCACATTGGAATAACAAGGATACTTGGGTCTCTTTTCTGATAATAACATGCCAAAGCCATGTCCCAGACATGGTCTTACATGGGATGTTTCTTGTACAGCCAATGCCATCTCCCATATATGGTCTTACATGGGAGTTTTCATATCGGTGCCCATGCCATGTCCCAGACATGGTCTTACGGGGGACCATTCATCTCGTTGCCAACGCCATGTCCCAGACATGGTCTTACATGGGATTTCTTTATCCAAATGTCATGGCATTTGTATCCGATACATTCCAAAAGTTTCAACGAGACTTTTTAATACTAATTCTCTTAACGTATCATACTTGAGTCAACATTAAATAAGTTCATGAAATAAATATATAATTTCTGGAAAATAACAACATTAATAATAATTATTAAAATATTACATTTATTTACCGTAAACTTACATCGGTAAAAAATATAGCCAAATCCACACACTTAGTCTTCAACCTTATTCTTTCTTTTGTCTAACCTCGGATTCTGTTCTTCTTTATCTATAATAGTAAATTTAGTTTATTTAATACTCCCATTTACTAAAACAGCCCTCGACTCTAACTTTGGCAAAATTATGATTTTGCCTCTAAACTTTTACATAATACACTTTTACCCCAAAGCCCAAAAATTAAACTTCATCCCTTATTCTTATGTTTTATAACATGCTGACCATTTTCCCTTCTATGACAACATCAAATTCTTACTCTAACACTTACTTATGAACATTAGGTATTTTATCGATTATGTCAATTTACTCGTTTCCACTTAAAATCGACTAGCAAAAGTTGTTTAACATAATTTCTTGCCTCATATTCTATCATAAAACATCAAAATAAACATATTTCACGTATGGGTATTTTCCCAAATATAAACCCTAGGTTAAATTATTGCTATAATAAGCTAAGTTAAGCTACCGGGATTCTAAAAACGTAAAGAACATTAAAAACGAGACTTGGAATCACTTACTATGAGCTTGACAAAGTAAAGAAACCCTAGCTATGGCTTCTTTCAAATTTCAACACCAAGCAAAGATGATGAACACAAAATTTTCACATCTTTTTCCCTTTTTAATTCATTTATTTGCTAAATGACTAAAATACCCTTACTAAAAAAAATCCTATTTCACTTATCTCATGTCCATTTTTGTCCATCACTAACTAATGGCCTAATTACCATATAAAAACCTCCAATTTAAAATTTCATAAGAATTGGACACCTCTAACATGTAGAACTCAACTTTTGCACTTGTCACAATTTAGTCTTTTTGACTAAATTGAGTGCCCAAACGTCGAAATTTTTGAACGAAATTCTCACGAAATCATTTTGTGAAATTGTAGGCTCTAAAAATATAGTAAAAATAATTTTTTCCTCATCGGATTTGTGGTCCCGAAGCCACTGTTCTGACTAGGCCCAAAATTAAGATGTTACATAGTACCTGATCATTCTGAACACGCATAGTAAGCTAGCTCACCCTTCTGCACATCAATAAGGGTCCTTCCGGTTGTTAAGAATGGTCTTCCTAGGATGATTGGCACCTCTTTGTCTGCTTCAAAGTCTAGAAACACAAAGTTAGTCGGAAAGATAAATTTGTCTACACATACCAATACATCCTCGATTTTTCCTTCTGGATGTGCTAAGGATCGATCTGCTAATTGAAGTGTAACCGTAGTAGGTCTAACTTCACCTATCCCCAACTTCCTAAATATTGACATAGGCATCAAGTTGATACTCGTACCCAAGTCACATAGTGCCTTACCATAATATGTCGCTCCAATATTGAAAGGTATGGTAAAACATCCAGGATCCTTCAATTTTGGGGGTAGTTTGTCTTGAAGATATGCACTGCATTCCTTCGTTAAGGCTACTATCTCAAATTTTCCAAGCTTTCATTTTTTAGACAGGATATCCTTCACGAATTTGAGGTAGTTTGACATTTGTTCAAGTGCTTCAACCAATGGGATGTTGAATGAAGTTTCTTGAGTATGTCTAGGAACTTCTTGAATTAAATTTTCTGCTTCTATTTCTGAGGTCTTTGAGGGTAGGGTGGTGGAGGTTTCTTTACTGGAACTGGTTGATTCATTTTATGTGGCAATTCTACATCTAACGGAGTTATTAGTTGATCTGAATTAGATGTTTCAGAAGTTACCTGGTCAGATTTTGTAGATTCAATTTCCGGTGAAACTGGAATTTCAACACTCTGTTGAACTTCCTCTAAATCTTGAGCATCAGCTGGCTCCTTCTCAACTTCGACGGAATTGGGCTCTAAAGTGTTAACGCTTTACAATGCTTCTTCCTTGGATTCCTCAGATTCTCTGTATCACTAGGTAAATCACCTTGTTATCGGTTTCTGAGTTTAGTTGCAGGTTGGCCCAATTGATTCTCCAAGTTCCTTAGAGAGGCATCATTTTTCGCCATATATTCCTTTAGTAGATTCTTTAGGCTATTGGATGGTTCAGCTTAGGTTGGTTTCTAAGCTTGTTGGGAAAAACTAGGTGGCTGGGTTGATATAGGTTGGACATAATTGTTACTGGTTCCTGCCCCTTGGTTACTCTAGGAAAAATTCGAGTGGTTTCGCCATGATGGGTTATAGAAATTGGGTTGCAGCCCTTGCCTTTCTCAATTTTGGTTCTGGTTACCCATGTAATACACAGATTCTGGGTTCGAAGGGCATTCTTTGAACAAATGTCCTTCCCTATAATAAACATAGGCTGCATTTTCAAATTGATTCAGTGGTTGTGCTGCAAAACTATTACACACATTAGTAGTAAGGTTTTTTAACACTGAGGATATTGATGATACTTGAAATGCGAGTGAAGTAAGAGCGTCTACTCCATGTATTCCAGCGACTTGTCTTCCTGACGCTGCTCGATTGGTTGGCCATTGATAATTGTTGCTGACAATCCTCTTAATGATTTCATAAGCCTTATTATGAGACTTAAAAAGGAGAGCACCATTAGTAGAAGCGTCCATTACCATCCTTGTGTGAGTATTGAGACCATTATAAAATGTCTCAAGTTGTATGCAATATGGGATTCCGTGATGAGGGCACTTCTGAAATAATTCTTTGTACCTTTCCCATGCCTCATACAATGACTCATCATCCATTTGTTGGAAAGCAGTGATTTTGTTCCTCAACTTAGCATTCTTGCTAGGCGGGAAATAATTCATAAGGAATTTTTCTACTAACTCTTGCCATGTTGAAATTGAGTTTGGTGGTAATGAGTTCAACCAAGCTCGAGCTTTGTCCCTTAGTGAATATGGGAACAGCTTCAATCGTAATGCATCTTCTGGTACTCCGGCTAACTTGAAAGAATCACTCACCTCCATAAACAATCTTAACTGTAGGTGAGGATATTCGGTAGGCATTCCACTGAATTAACCCACTGTCTGAAGCATCTAGAACATGACGGGCTTTAACTCGAACTGTTGTGCCTCAATTTTGGATCTCCTTATACCCAGATTAAGATAATGAAATACTGACATGACATACTGTCTCAAAGCTCTACCCCTATCATCAGCAATAAGGATAGGATTTTCAGTAAGGTTTGTTCCATTTCCTTGATTCAGATTTTTGAAGTTCATCTCTTCAGTCCTTCTCAGACTTGCTTGTCTTCTTCGCTGTCGAAAAGTTCGTTCAATCTCAGGGTTTGCAGGGAGTAAATCGATGATTCGGTCAATACTCATAAACACTTGAAATAATCACAAAAAAATTAGCTAAGTTAAAATTTGAACTGAAAAATAAACTAAAATACAAAACTAACAACTTCACAAATAATGACTTTTTTTAAAACATAGTCTCCGACAACGGTGCCAAAAACTTGGAACGATGGAAATGTGCAAGTGTACACAATTGTAACAAGTAATAAAGTGACAAATAAATGTCGAGTTATTGTACCTACATGGATTGTGAAAAGAATTATTTATGAATGCTATTTAAAACACTTTGGTGAAGAAAAATATTTTGTTTGAGGAGGGTGATTAAAAACTAAGATTTTAATCTAAGTAAACTAAATAAATAAATCTAAAATGCACGATTTCAAAATACAATTTTAATCAAGATGGCATAATTGTGTTAGATTAATTACATTTCTTAACTTAGAATTATTAAACTCATGTTTATATTGTTATGAATAAGTTCACAGCAACTCGATAATTTGCTAACTTATGAACATACTCGCCCACCAAAATCCATTTATCTCTTCACTATATCCCTATGTCAATTCAACGATTATACAAATCTTAATAGGCAAATATGTTATTGCACATACATACTTATTAAGTTGAAATAATATCTTGTACATATCCCAATGTCAATTCAAACAGTTAAATCGATTTAATAATCACATAAAAGACTATGTGAGGTAACAAAGTATCCTTACCATGAAATAGTTTAATTACAATAATCTTGCAAGTTATGCAAGGCAAATGTATCGTCAGATACCGTTGCTAATCTAACCCTTAGCTACCTTAGATGATTACACATGCACTGATTAAGTACTGTGTCCATTAATTACAATTTCAATCCGTTTAAATAATTAATTCATTAGTTACCTAAAAATTGTAATGCAAGAATAACTTAGTCATGATTTTACTTAATCAAGCATCTTACCGAGGCCTGTAACAATATAAACACAATTTCAATAATTTTAAGAAACGAAATGCAATCAACCTAACATGAATTAAATTCAAGCTAAATTGATTAAATTAACCATTCCAACAACATAAATATTCATAGATATGTTCAACATAACAACAATAGAAATTAAAGAGATAGGGAACAAGAATCAAATCCGGTGTATTTCCATCCGTTCTTCCTTCTCTGTTGTCTTCGTCGACCAAGGCTGCTATGAACACTTAATTGCTGCTCCAATTAGTTGATGAATGCCCCTTTCCCAAGAGGATAAATTGGTAAGAGAGCAAGGGAATTTTGGAATGGAAAAGAAAAGAGAAAGTGGAGAGAAGAGAGGAAAGATGTGAATGCTTGAGGAGTGTTTCTAAAATGACCAGCCCAAGGGGTTTTTATAGCTAAGGAGGGCTACTAAAAATAGCTAAAATTATCAACCAAAGGGCTCTCCCTTGGCCGGCCACACATGTGGCAAGGTTGATAGTTTCAACTTTGCTAATTTAGGCTTGGGGCAAATCTATAAAGCCACCAATTGTGGAGGGGTTTGAATGCAACTTGAACAAGTCTTCAAGGGCCTCTTTGAAAGCTTAAATAATCAGCTAATAAGCTAATTTGGGTCAGATCTTGGGATGGTTTTTGGGTAGTCCATTTTTTGGTGGGCTCGGTTCACTCGGTTCAATTCAACTGGACCACTTTTTCATAATTAATTAATAATAATTTATTAACCCAAATTATATTAGATATAAATTAAAATTAATTATATTATGAATTAATACATATAATTTTGGACCATTTTAGGCTGAAATTTAGTTTGCCTCGATACTTCAAATTGCTTCTCGATTTTGCACTTCTAGCAGTGTCTGCCGAGCCATTTTTCGCCCTTTGTGCAAATCTATTGAAAATAACCAAAATTCATCAAAATTAATTATAAAATTAACTAAAATTCAGCATGTTCATATTTTATGTACACTTCAAATTTTTTGTAGAAATTACTTATTTTTTCGACAAGAATTTTATCGAAACTGTATGATTTTAAGTTAAAAAGGGTATGTAAAAATGTGTAAATTTCTGTGTTTCCACTCACACACTTGAAAGAATGGAGTCTTTGCATGAGTAAGTCTATGCATAAGTTGTATGAGTCAATTAAGCATGAGTCTACATGTTGAGTCTGCTTTTGTGTGAGTCCGTCGGGACAATAAACATGAATTCTAATATGGAAGTCCATGACCATGGCAAGAAGACCTCATAGTGTAAGACCTAGTTTGGAATTATGGCATTATATAAGGATATGAGGACCACATAGTATAAGACCTAGTCTAGGACTATGGTGTCATGTGGGGAAAAAGATAAAGGATTGTTAGGTGAGTACCAGGTAATGAGGGGAAAACCTTAAGACGTTGAGTTTAGGCAAATCCCTATCATCGAAAATTCCATTTATTGAAATGTGGAAGCCTTTGTGGTTGTTCTCTGATAAGTGGAAGCCTTTGTGGCTGTTCTCTGATAAGTGGAAGGCTTTGTGGCTAATCTCTTATATGTGAGCCCTTGTCACATAATCTGTTATATGTGAGCCCTTGTGGTGTAATCTATTATATGTGAGCCATTGTGGAAGAATATGTCATATAAGAAGTCCTTGTGGCTGGTTCTGTTAAATGTGCTGATATAGGGTTGCGCGCAGACCAAGATCAAGTTGTAAATTCACGAGAAACTCCTACGAAAATGCTAGACGCTTGGATCAGAAACGAAACAGAAAGTTAAGCTTAGAATCAATTAGATTTGAAACGAAAAAAACCCAAATCAATAAAGGAGCAGCCAAGAAACAAACGCCCTTAAGAATAACAACTCTTGGACGTAAAGAACACGGATTTGTGATCGAATTAAATCCCAATTTGCCGAATCTGAGAAGAATAAACACAAACATCAAGTTAATTTTAAAAGTTTAGCAAATCGATGGAGTAAAAGATAGGGTTTGGGACGACAAGCACAAAATGAAGATTTAAGAATCGAAAACGATCTTTAAAACCCAAAGAGATAGCGATTTACCCAAATTGAAACAGCAAGTTAATTTCACCAAAAATTCCAGCAACTGAATTCAACCAGAATTGAAAAAAGAGTATTCGACAAGAATAATTGAAAACATGGGGTTTGATCGTTCTTTGTTGCCAAGAAAGGGTGCCGATCGGTTTTTTTTAATGAAGATGGCTGGAAAAACACAACAAGAAGATTAAAGAAATTAGTATGAGAAATCGGCACAAAACAGAAAATGAAAAGGAAATTCAACAGCAAGAAATTAAAAGAAAGTCCTAAGAAGCCTTGAAATCCCAAAAGATTTCACAACTCCCTTCAAACAGCTCTAATCTCCCCTCCAATGAAGATCAATGGCAAGAAGAAGGCTAAAGATGGCTCCCACAATCAAAAAGATTGTTAAGACAACTTCTAAAGAAAACTCAAGAGAAATTTCTTGGAGAACTCAAAGAGAATTTTCATTCACTCAAAGCAAATCTGAAATTTTTAATGTGTTTCTAATGTGTATAACAAGGGTGGCCGGCCATGGCTATAAATAGGCCTTATAACTATTTCCTAATCTCATTAGCAAAACTTAAAAAAAACCTAATTAACAAATTTAAGAGGGAAATTCGGCCAAGTCATTTTAATGGGTTGCTTGGGCCGAAGTTTTACATATAATACTCCTAAAGTCTAAAAATTAAATTAAACAATTAAAATTTTTACAAATTAGGCCACTTTAACAATTTGGTCTAATTTTCAACTAAGTATGGTTTGACTTCTTGGTTGGACTTGGAATCCTCTTATTGGGCCTTGCCTTCAAGAACTTGGGCTTGTAGTCCATCTCCTACCGAAATTGATTCGTTGATGCACGTAACGGAGATTCAATGCGCTTTGGCTGCAAGATTCAGTTTTTTGGACCAAGATTTCCAAGATTTGAAATCTTGATTTTCTTGATTCTTGAAATCGCTCCAAACAGCAAGATTGGGCCAAGATTCGGTTTCTTGATTTTCTTGAAAACAAGAAAGTGAATCTTGATTTTCTCTTTCTTTCGTGTACGCATCTAAGGCCTTGCTAACAAATTCCTGAATGGTCCCATTTAGTTTGGAACGCATTTGTCGGGCCTTTGGCCTCGTTATTGGGCCTTGTGGTAATTTGAGCCCATCACGTTCTTGAGCTTGGGTTGGGCCTTTGTGACTCGTATCATTCTCCCCTTCCTCAAAAAGATTTGTCCTCAAATATGAAAAATCAAATGGGGACAAGTCAGCCACATTAAAAGTAGAACTTACATTGAACTCACCAGGTAGATCAATTTTATAGGCATTGTCGTTGATCCATTCGAGTACTTGGAAAGGCCCATCGCCCCTTGGGTCCAACTTGGACTTTCTTTTTGTAGGAAATCATTCTTTCCTCGTATGGATCCAAACCCAATCTCCGAGTTCTAGGATAACCCGTTTGCGCCCCTTGTTTGCTTTATTGGTGTTGGCATCATTTGTTTTGGGTATTCGTTGCCTAGCCTTCTCATGTAAGGATTTCACGAACTCAACTTTCTGTTCGCCATCTAAATTAACAATGTGTTCAAGTGGTAATGGCGCAAGATCAAGTACTATTAGTGGGTTAAAGCCATAAACAAGTTCAAATGAAGAATAACCAATTGTAGAATGAATAGATCTATTATATGCAAATTCAACAAATGGTAGGCATTCTTCCCAATTTCTAATGTTCTTTCCCACAACATATCGTAATAATGTCCTTAAGATCCGATTAACTACTTCAGTTTGGCCATCAGTTTGGTGGTGACATGTAGTGGAATAAAGTAATTTTGTACCAAGTTTACCCCACAATACCTTCCAAAAGTGACTAAGGAATTTGACATCTCTGTCAGAAACAATTGTTTTAGGGATGCCATGTAGTCTTACCACCTCTTTAAAGAATAAGTCTGCCACTTGTGTAACATCATCTGTTTTGTGACAAGGAATAAAATGTGCCATCTTTGAAAATTTGTCAACAACAACAAATATACTATCTCTTCCATTCTTAGTTCGAGGCAAACCTAGAATAAAATCCATGGATAAATCTACCCAAGGTGAAGTAGGAATCGGTAAAGGAGTGTAAAGGCCATGAGGCATTACCTTAGATTTTGCTTGTTTACATGTAATGCACTTGGAACATACCTTTTCGACATCCTTCTTATATGTGGGCAATGGAAGTGTTCTTGCAAGATTTCTAGTGTTTTGGCCACTCCAAAATGTCCCATTAAACCCCCACTTTGGGCCTCATGAATCAATAAGTCTCTCATGGAACACTTTGGTATGCATAACCTATTTATACGAAAAAGAAAGCCATCTACAAGATAAAACTTTTCAAAAGTAGTATGTCCACCATTCTTATAGATATGGCCAAAATCAATATCATCATCATATAACTCCTTAATATGTTCAAACCCTAAGACTTTAGCATTCAATGTAGTTATTAAAGCATATCATCTAGACAAAGCATCAGCAACTACATTATCTTTACCTGTTTTATATTTTATCACATAAGGGAGCGTTTCAATGAATTCTACCCATCGAGCATGCCGTTTACTCAACTTACCTTGTCCCTTTAACCATTTAAGGGATTCATGATCTGTGTGTATGACAAACTCATTAGCCAGTAAATAATGTTGCTATACTTGAAGTGCACGAACCAATGCCAATAGTTCTTTGTCATTAGTTGAGTAGTTTAATTGTGCACCATTCAATTTCTCACTAAAATAAGCAATTGGTTGCTTATCTTGCATTAAAATGGCGCCAATTCCAATTCCTGAAGCATCACACTCAAGTTCAAAAGTATTAGTAAAATTAGGTAATTTAAGAAGAGGAGCAGAACATAACTTAGCTTTTAGGGTTTGAAAAGCCTTTTCTTGGGTTTCACCCCATTTGAAACCCACGGATTTCTTTATAACCTCTGTTAATAGGGCAGCAATAGTAGAGAAATCTTTCACAAATCGTCCATAAAAACTAGCTAAACCATGGAAAGATCTCACCTCAGTTACCAATTTAGGAGTCGGCCACTCCTTGATTGCCTTGACTTTGTCATCATCGACATGAATACCTTGAGCACTAACTATGAAACCTAAAAATATTAGCTTATCACAATAGAATGTGATTTTATCAAGGTTGGCAAACAATTTTTTAGCTCTCAGAATTTCCAAAACGGTTCTAACATGGAAAACATGATCATCTAATGTCTTGGAGTAAATTAAAATATCATCAAAGTAAACTACTACAAATTTACCCAAGTGAAGCATTAAAACGTGATTCATTAATCTCATAAATGTACTAGGTGCATTAGTAAGGCCGAAAGGCATAACTAACCATTCATACAGTCCAAATTTTGTTTTAAAGGCTGTTTTCCATTCATCCCCTTCCCTCATTCGAATTTGATGATAACCGCTTTTTAAATCAATTTTAGTAAATATGATTGAGCCATGTAATTCATCAAGCATATCATCAAGTCTAGGAACTGGATGTCGATACTTTACCGTTATTTTGTTGATTGGGTGGCAATCAACACACATTCAATACATACCATCTTTCTTTGGTACCAATAAGACAGGAACGGCACAAGGGCTTAGGCTCTCACGAATGTACCCTTTGTCAAGTAATTCCTCCACTTGCCTTTGCAATTCCTTTGTCTCCTCGGGATTGCATCTATAGGCTGGTCGATTTGGTATTGAAGCTCTAGGTACTAAGTCAATTTGATGCTCTATCCCTCGTAAAGGTGGTAAACCTTTAGGGGCCTCGCTAAAAACATCCTCATAATCCTTCAAAAGAGACTGAAACACACTAGGCAAATTTTCGTTAATGTTAGATAAAGATAAATAATTTTGCCTAAACCTCACAAGGATACAAGGCTATCTGTTGAGTAGGGCTCTCCTCACATCTTTTTTTGTTGCCAAAATTTTTTTTCTCTCATTTTACCACTTGTGGATTCACTCACCTTTGGGCTTTTTAAATTTTGACTTTTTCCACTACT
This sequence comes from Gossypium hirsutum, assembly GCF_007990345.1. Lineage (NCBI taxonomy): Eukaryota > Viridiplantae > Streptophyta > Magnoliopsida > Malvales > Malvaceae > Gossypium > Gossypium hirsutum. Next base: position 22,535,362 of record NC_053448.1, on the reverse strand, counting down.
AGCCTCTTTTCTCTCTGTCTTTTGTACTTGTCCTTTCTCCCTTACCCCCTCACAAAATTTCATCATCTTCAATTGATCTTTATATACATCAGTGAAATTTAAAGGAGCAAAAGTGAATTTTCTACCTTTAAACACAAGGGAGTATCGATTAAGCTTACCTTGGTGTGTAACATCGCGATCAAATTGCCAAGGAGCAAGTGTGCCGCATGCATTGGGACCACATCACACCATACTTCATCCTCATAATTCCCGAGCTTAAAAGTGACCAAGGACTATTTTGTAACTTTAACTTTGAAGCATTCATTAAGCCACTGAAGGTGATATGGCTTAGGGTGTTTGGTAGAAGACAACTTTAAAGAATCCACCAAATAACTGCTCACTACATTCGGGCAACTCCCACTATTAATAATGAGTGAACATAAGTTACCTTTTATAAAACACCGAGAATGGAAAATATTGGTCCTTTGGTTATCATCATCTTTCATCTGGATGTTGAGGGTTCGGCAAACTACAAGGAATTGAAAATTAGCAAAGTCGCCTTCTTTTGGTGGTTCAACCAACTCTTCTCCATTATCACTGTCATCCACAAGTTCTGGCATATCTGGATCTGTTTTATCAGAGTCAGAAGTGTACTCACCATTATCTTTCAGAAGAAGTAATCTCGTGTTAGGGCATTCCCTACTATAATTCCCACGCCCTTTGCACTTAAAACATTCAATCTCACGAGTCCTCTTCACACTCGAATCACCTAAATTGGCTGCTTATAAGGTGTTTGCGTTTTAACAGGAGCCCCTTTTTTTCCAATCTAATTGCTTACTTCCATTACTCGAAGAAGACTTATTAGTAACAAAAGGTGATTTTGAACTTTTAAAATTAGAATTGGAAGTGTTACCTCTATAATATTGTGAAGTAGAGAAGGAACCAAACCTTTTTTCCTTTAATTGTTGCTCGATCTCAATGGCTTTATGAACTGCTTCTTCCAATGTAAGTTTGTAGCCTCAATGTATTAGTTATCGGCCTGTTGAAACCATCAATAAATCGAACCATAGTTGTTTCCTCATCCTCCTCCACATTAGCTCTCTGAATGAGCATCTTCATCTCCTTAAAATATTCATCCACCATCCTACTACCTTGAACAAGTCTTCTAAGCTTTGTTTTAATCTCTCTATAGTAATGAGGTGGAATAAATCTTTTACGCATAATTTGTTTCAACTCATCCCATGTTGAAATCTCACCTTCATAATTCCGATGACGATTTACCCTAAGTTGAGTCCACCAACTTAATGCATAATCTGAAAATTCCAGCGTTGCTAATGCTACCTTTTCATCATCCGGACATTTATAATATCGAAACATAAGTTCAATCTTAGATTCCCATTCACAATAACCTTCTGGATCATTCTTACCACGAAATTGGGGAATTGTGAACTTTGATTTTGCCAAAGAGGGTTGCCCACGATCATGAAAATCAGAATCAGTTCTAGGGACACGTTGAGGACCGCGCCTATGAGGAGGAGGCTGGTTATCTATATCTTCTTTAATTGGATCTTGATATTGAGGTTCTTGATTCAATCTCACCTCATTGATAGTAGCACTCAAAGTTCGAAGTGCGGCAGCCTGTTCGTCTAACTATTGTTGGAATTTTTTAAATATGTCATAGACATCATTAGGGTCATTATCACCTTGACCAACCTTAGACATTTTCAAAAACCTGCAAAGCAAACACTCAACACTCAAAAAGAAAAATTAGCAAACCTTACTGTTAATCACTCAAAAAGAAAAATTAAATTCTCAATTAGGTAGAATTCAGTCTTGTGAGTTCTTTAGTAGAGTCTATATCAACCAATTAGAAACTGTATGAACCTAAAATACCAAAGAGTCCTAATTTGCACTAGGATGCCAAAAACTGACGAGACACCAATTGATTTATGTCGCACCGAGGAAGAATTGTGCACACCTTAAAATCCTACTAACACAAGAAACAAGAAGGTGTTAGATAGTGTAAAGGAAAAAAAAGGCAAACAAATGAAAACCTACAGCTAAGAATCAATAAAAATTGCTGAAATCAAAAAACCCGAAAAACTGCGGAGTAACTTGACATCTTCGTTTGAGGTGTTCCCGATCTCCAAAAATCAGTAAATTAAATCAGGATTGTCCTTAAATATTTAATTATTGATCTGGAAAGTTTGGATACCAAACTCAACCCTCTGAATCTTTTTTTAAATTTTTATTGGATTTCATCTTTTTCAATTTTTTTGACTTTTTTGACTGAATTTTTTATGGGAAATATTTTTTTATATTCAATCACAATGCCGAAAATATGTATGTAAAATTTAAGATCAATCAAACAACATTTACCCACTCAAATGAATTTTTTTCGAAAACATTTTTCTGGGTAAAACTGTTGTTTGTAGTTTAAAAAATAGAGATCAGTTTAGAAATCAACCAAGAACACCCAAAACACCCAAAATCTGATACCAAATGATGGAGGGTTGCGTGCGGACCAAGATCGAGTTGACAAGTCACGAGAAACTCCTACGAAAATGCTAGACGCTTGAATCTGAAACGAAACAGAAAGTTAAGCTTAGAATCAATTAGATTTGAAACGAAAAAAACCCAAATCAATAAAGGAGAAGCCAAGAAACAAACGCACTTAAGAATAACAAATCTTGGACGCAAAGAACATGGATTTGTGATCGAATTAAATCCCAATCTGCCGAATCTAAGAAGAACAAACACAAACAACAAGTTAATTTTAAAAGTTCAGCAAATCGATGGAGTAAAAGATAGGGTTTGGGACGGCAAGAATAAAATGAAGATTTAAGAATTGAAAACGATCTTTGAAACCCAAAGAGATAGCAAGTTTCTGAAATTGAAACAGTAAGTTAATTTCACCCAAAATTCCAGCAACCGAATTCAACCAGAATTGGAAAAAGAGTATTCGGCAAGAACAATTGAAAACATGGAGTTCGATCATTCTTTGCTGCCAAGAAAGGGTGCCGATTAGTTTTCTTTAATGAAGATGGCTGAAAAAACACAACAAGAAGATTAAAGAAATTATTATGAGAAATCAGCATAAAACAGAAAATTAAAAGGAAATTGAACAACAAAAAATTAAAAAAAAAATCCTAAGAAGCCTTGTAATCCCGAAAGATTTCACAACTCCCTTCAAACGGCTCTAATCTCCCCTCCAATGAAGATCAATGGCAATAAGAAGGTTGAAGATGGCTCCCACAATCAAAAATATTGTTAAAACAACTTTTAAAGAAAACTCAAGAGAAAATTCTTGGAGAACTCAAAGAGAATTTTCACTCAAAGCAAATCTGAAATTTTTAATGTGTTTCTAATGTGCATAACAAGGGTGGCCGGCCATGCCTATAAATAGGCCTTATAAGTATTTCCTAATCTCATTAGGAAAACTTAAAAAAAACCTAATTAACAAATTTAAGAGGGAAATTCGGCCAAGTCATTTTAATGGGTTGCTTGGGCCGAATTTTTACATATAATACTCTTAAAGTCTAAAAATTAAATTAAACAATTAAAATTTTTACAAATTGGGCCACTTTAACAATTTGGCCTGATTTTCAACTAAGTCTGGTTTGACTTCTTGGTTGGGCTTGGAATCCTCTTATTGGGCCTTGCCTTCAAGAACTTGGGCTTGTAGTCCATCTCCTACCAAAATTGGTTCGTTGATGCTTATAACGGAGATCCAATGCGCTTTGGCTGCAAGATTCGGTTTTTTGGACCAAGATTTCCAAGATTTGAAATCTTGATTTTCTTGATTCTTGAAATCGCTCCAAACAGCAAGATTGGACCAAGATTCGGTTTCTTGATTTCTTGAAAACAAGAAAGTGAATCTTGATTTTCTCTTTCTTTCGTGTTCGCATGTAAGGCCTTGCTAAAAAATTCCTGAATGGTCCCATTTAGTTTGGAACGCATTTGTCAGGCCTTTGACCTCATTATTGGGCCTTGTGGTAATTTGAGCCCATTACGTTCTTGAGCTTGGGTTAGGCCATTATGACTCGTATCATGATCCTTCGTGGCGAAGTCTATTGTTTGGACGCCTTCATGGCTATCTATTGATCAAGCGAGTGTCTCAAGCTTTAAAGACAAGGGAAGACATCTGAAGTCAAGAATATGCCTTAGTGGTGCAGTTTATGAAATGACCTCATTACAAGGAATTAGTGACAACGTCGAAGTGATGGATTCTAAATGAAATTGCAGCTAACAAGCTTACGATAATGAAAGATTGATGAGGAACATTTCATGTTGAGGAACTCTTGAGTAGATGCCAAACTACATTAAATTCATGAAGGATATCCTGTCCAAGAAATGAAGACTTGGAGAATTTGAGATGGTAGCCTAGACGAAGGAATGCAGTGCATACCTTCAAAATAAACTATAAGAGTATGCCCAAAGATCAATCATGAGATGGTTGTAATAACATACTTGATTTACCATGTTTATTAATATAAGGCGTTGCCATTATTATTTCAGTTTCTTTTCTGTGTGTATAAATAAAATGTTTTATAATAATGTCCTGAGAATAATATGATTATTCGTAAAAGATCCTTAGTTAAGTATTATTGTTGACTAGGACAACAATAATGCATTAAGACTAACATGTAGTTGATTGATGATAAAGAGTTGTCATTGATATGGAGTGTCAAAATCAATGCATGAATATGTGTGTTAGAAAACAACATATTGGACTGGCCCGCTATGAGTATGTTTCTTAGATTATTATGTAATTGTCACAACATTACTCATAGTGATTAATATGTATATGATCCTCAAACTTGATATCATCATTGTCCCAACATCATGAGTTGTATATTTTGATACAGTCAAACGTACACCGTAACTGGTTGTTCTATAAAGGCAGATGTTGTATATACCACAACCTATGTAGAGGGATATGGTTGATCAATATAGGATAAGTCCCTCCTACATAATGGGAGTAATATCTTAGGCCACTTGATTGAGGGAGACTTGAAATACATGGCGATGCTCAAATAAGTTGATATGAGATGTCATACTTATTTATATATCATAGTCTACTCAAGATATCAAGGAACATGGGATGGACTATGCAAGTGTGACTATTCCATGACTTGTGTCTATTTTAGAGATAAAGGACTTAAGGATTAATGCATGAAAGGTTAATCACAAAAAGGTTATGTCGAATCATGAGTTCTTGTAACTTAGGTAGCAATGATGCATTGCTAGATGCCACTCATTATTTGTAACATTAGAATCGTTCTAGTATTACTGCTAACGTTACAAGAACCAATGGTTAAATGAACGGAATAAAACTAATTGGTATTGTGTTTGGTTGTCACATGAATTACATTAATTATAGAATTAATTTAATTGGGCAATCAAATATCGAACTTATTATATGTACAAGGATGTTCTACACATAATGAAAACATAGTTCTATTAATATATGAATTTGGTTCGTATATAAATTTAAATAAATATGGTTTACCGAAATCCTTGTTATAATTATATAACTATAATTTTCGGTTAAAAACATTATTATATTTATTTATTTTTAATTATGATTATTATGTTCGGATAAAAATTTTATGAATTATGATTCATTATATATATACCAATTAGAAAAGGGTGAGATATAGAGAGTTTAAAAAAAACCCTAAAAAAAATTTTCTTGTGAGGTCTAGTAGTTGTCAAGCAAAGAATTCTCCAAAAATAGTTTTGGAGATTTCTTTCGTTCATTGTCAAACTGGGTGGATTACGTATAGGTCAGAATCATAAAAGGTTGCAGCTTGGTTCGATAGTAGATCAGAATTCTCGTTGCTGAGGCGTCGCTATCTACTCAAATTGAAGTTTCGGTAATTTTGAAACCATTATTTCACCCCGATTCGTTCCTCGCACATGGATCCATGGGTTGGATTGCCAGAATTATTATTTTTTATTAATTTTGACTACGCCATGGGGATACTGGCATTCCAACATAAACTACCCCCGAAGATGGAAGACCCTAGATGTTTTACCATATGTTGCAACATTGGAGCAAGTTATTATAGTAAGGCACTATGTTATTTGGGTACAAGCATAAACTTGATGCCCATATCTTTATTTAAAAAGTTAGGGATAGGTGAAGTTAGACCTACTATGGTTACGCTTCAGTTAGCAGATCGATCATTAGCACATCTAGAAGGAAAAATTGAGGATGTATTGGTACGTGTAGACAAATTTATTTTTCTTGCTAACTTTGTTATTTTAAACTTTGAAACAAATGTATCAATCATACTAGGATGGCCTTTCCTAGAAACTGGAAGGACCCTTATTGATGTGTAGAAGGGTGAACTTACTATGCATGTTCAGGACAATCAAGTAAATTTTAATGTTTTTAAATTTATACGATTCCTTGACACAGTTGATGATTGTTTTACAGTACTTGAGTTAGAGGATTTAATATAAATATGTATATTAAAGCATGCTAAAGTGAAAACTATGTGATATGTGAAAATGTGAGCATGATAAATGCATATGTGTAAAAATTGAGAAATATGAGTTATGAGCATGAATATGTAAAAAATGTGAAAAGTGAAACATATATGTTTAAATGGCCATATCACATGCATGGGGTGGGATTGTTAGAGGACGAGGCTATGTGGCAGTTTAACTGCAATTATGTGGCCGTTATCGGCAATTATGGTGTGGTTTATCCATGATGTGCTATGTGACCGTTCATCAATATCTGTGTGGTGGCTTGTCCATAAACTGATGTGTTATTGGATGGGCGAGTTCTGGGGAACTCGATATTGGTATGTAGCGGAGTTGGGTAGGAAATCCTATATTTGTGCATTGTTCATAAGCATGCCAGGTTTGATTCAATAAATGAGATAATATGTGAATTTTGTGAAAAATGCCTTGTGATATTTTGATGTGTTATGTTTTAAAATAAGTGTTTGTTTTGTTCTCACATTGAGCCTTTTAAATCTCACCCATGGTATTTGTGTGTCTCAGGTAATCCTCGTACTTAAGGCTCAGATTTGGATCTTTGGAGGGGCTCTTAGTATAATATGTTTTCAGGCTTCAGGATTTTGGAAATGGTTTGGTGTTTTTATGGACATTTTGGAACTTCTTTTGGACTTTTACTATGGACTTTAAATTGGGTTGTATAAATGGTTTTGGGACTTTAAATGTTATATTATGAAATATGGTAAGGGACACTATTTTGATATAATATGGTATTATGCATGAATTGTTTTTATGTGATTTCTAAAATGATCAAATAAATGTTTTAGTGATTATTAGCCATTGCAAATATGTGTTTTAAAATCTAATTTACATTTCAAATAATTTTTAATTATAAAGGAACACAAAACTCTATAACAAAAAGTACAAGATGTTTTACAAAATCAAATGTTTTAAAAAGGTAAGTGAATTTTCTATTAAGAATCATTTTGGCCATTTTCAAGGCCCATGTAATTTCTCAGATTGGGCCATAGCGTCTAGGCCTGATTTTAGGGGTTACAGACCTAATGCAACATATGTAGCAGAAGCAGCAAGCTTACTAGAGATATTAAAAAACATGGGATGACTCAATAAGAAGCGCTTTTACGAAAATATTCCATGACCCGTTTATTTCTGCCCGAGTTTCCAGATTTTATATTTGAATCATGGAGTTCAATATCGAAGAGGAAATAAGGCAATTCAAGAAAAAACAAGGACGATGGAGAAAAAGATGAGTCAAATTCTGAGGGATCTGCAAATAAGTAAAAATGGGGGATCTTTACTTTATTTTATTTATTAGAATTTTTTAAGTTTTTAGGATTAGGATTTCATTTCTCGAATAATAAAATAAGGTGGAAATCATCAATAGAATTGAACAAATTGAAAAATAAGAAGTGTGTCAATAGATATGTACATGTCTAGGATTGGATTTGCCTTAAAAAATCTTGGTATTTAAGCAGTCAAACTTGACTCGCCTCCTTTTCCCAGGGTCCTACTTGGTGTACAGTATCTATTCACTTCTATATTTTCATTCTCTTTATTGTTTTTAACAATGGGGACATTATTCACCTTAAGTAGGGGGGACCAAAAATTGATTTTTTTTTTCAAAGATACATTATTCTTATAATTATGATTAAGTTATATTTTGTTCAAACTTTGGAATTTTTGTTAATTATGCTAACTTCTAGTATAAATAAAGTTCTATTATCTCAATAATTGCTATGTTAGCTGAACTATGACATAATGTTACTCTTAATAAAGTTTGCAAATCATATCATAAATTTTTTTCTTTAGAAGAGCTAGAAATGAATGAAAGTTTAAGTCTTTAGAATTGACGTAGTAATTTCTTAAGGTGAAGTCCTAGAAAGCATGGAATTTTGAAAATGACTTAGGTAAACTTTTCTTTGGACTGTTTGAGCCTTTCAAGCCAACTTTAATGAATATTTATCCCTTGGAACCTAACTTAGAGACTATATGGCCTAATTTTATTTGAACCTTTACAATATTTAGCCATCATTTCTCCCATAATTATCTCTAACTTGTCCCAAACACTAGACTCAGTCTATCCAGAATATTCTCTGAAAATAAGTTTGGTGGAGTTGAAAAGAAGTATCAAATGCACAAAAAAACATTGTAGTACATATAGTAAAATGCTCGTGTTCTAAAAAAAAGAGAGAGAACATATATACTCAAAAGAAATAGATGTACAAAAGATCATGTGAAAGCAAAATGAGTTGGTGTATTGAAGGTACTTATTTTGAAGGTCTGATGCAAGCTAAGTCTAGGGTCTTTTTAGCTTAAATTTATCTATCTTTTACCTACCCCTAGCCCAACCACGTTACAACGTATTTAAAAGACCTTTTGATTCAGATTTCTGTGCCACCTACATTAGTGGAGAGAAATTGCTAAGTTCAACATATGAAGACATAAGTTAAACTTAGTGATTGTAGGTTAGTCTTAAATAAGGGAATAAAAATTAAGTTGTAAGAATTAACATATCTTTATTGAGAAAACATTTAGTCTATTCTTGCTAGCATGATAACAATTGAGAATAATTCAAACAATATGTATACTTGAGTTGAATAATTTCAAAATTCTTTTCCTTGAGCATAATTACACTAAACTCATAATATTGGGGGAAATGTATTCTAAAGATATTTTTCAATGGTTATTTCAAGCACTTACAAATTGTGCATTACTCGGGAAGAGCAATGAATTAAGTTTAGAGGTGTGGAAACACAAAAATATATATACTTTTTCAATACTTTTTAAGCTCTAATTCATGCAATTTCGTAATATTTTTTGTCAAAATTCAGACTTTAATTATAAAATAATTCATTTGCACTTAAATTATTAAAATATTGAATATAATTATTTTATAATAAATTTCACAAATTTGGTTTATTTTTTTACAGTTTTAGAGAAAAAGGTAAAAATTGGCTCAGTAGACACCTCGAAAGGTTTGAACCGTTGGGGTAATTTTTTCATCAAGTACACCAAGAGCAAGACTAATTATTTTGCAGCCAAAGATGGTCAAAATAATGATTGTTTTCTTTACTTTATATTTAGTTTTTATCCAAAATTTATTGGGTTAAAAATTCATATAAAGCATGAAGGAGAAAGTGGTCGAATATGTTAATTATAGAATACTGATCCACCAAGCAATTGGGCAGCCCAAAACTGTCCCAATAGCTGATCCAATTAGATGATTTTTTTTGATTTTTATACTTGCAAATCAGCCCTTGAGCTTTCCCTAAACGCTATTCACACTCCTTCACTTTTTGCTTCAAGCTAAATATAGAAAAGTTTGAAACATTCAAACTTTGCTTAATACATGGCTGGCCAAGGGAGCTTGATGGCTGAAAATTATTTGCTATTTTTAGCAACCATTCCCACTTATAAATACCCCCTTCACCTATTCATTTCACACACCATTCATTCCCACACATCTTTCTCTTTCTCTTACTTTCTCTCCTCCATTCCCTTTTTTGTTTTCCCTTTTTCTTTTTCATTCCCTTGCCGATTTCACTCTTAAAAAAGAGCCTTCTTTGTGACAGCCCAAAATTGACCCTAGTCGGGAAGTGGTTTCGGGACCACAAAATCGAGTCTTATAAATAATTAAAGATTATATTCTGTGTTTATGATGTGCGTAAATGCTTGTGTGATAGTTCCATACTTTAATTTGGTCAGTGTATGTGGAATTTATTAGTAGGGACTTATGTGAGACAATTTAGAAATATGCTAGGCAAGTGTTCAAGTGGCCCATTAATATATGTGGGAAAGTGTTTGTCCTTGCATGTCAAATTAGCCAAATTAAAGCATAGTGGCTGGCCATGCTATGGGTGGAAACATGTCACCAACATGTTATGCTAGTGATGTATGCTAAGAAAAATAAAATAAAGAGCATGGTAATTAAACAATGAAAAGGAAGGGTGATGAAAAAAAAATGGTCTCATCCATACCCCCCCTTGTTGCTGTGAGTTGAGGAAAGAAAACAAAAAAAAAATGTGTTCATTCTTGAACACCTTTGGCCGAATAGAGGAAAGAAAGGAAGGGGAAGAGCTTGAGAAAATCGGCTATGGTGGTTTGCTAGACTAAGGTATGTTTGATGTTGTTCTTGAGATGCATGCATGTTTTAGTAGTTGACTTGAGTTCTAAAAACCCATGGTTCAATTTTGTGGATTGATGATGATTTTGTGTTTTGCCATTGATGAGTGCTTGAGCTTTTTGATAGTTGTTGATGAAAAGTGAAAGATATGTTAAAGATTAATATGTTAAATTAAGGCTTGGTAAGCTAGCTATTAAGGTGAAATGCTAATGTTAGTATTTGATTTGGTAATAATCTGTTTGGGGACAGCAGCAGTAAGGTGATTTTGGAAAATCGCCATAATTTGTAGGAGTTGAATTAGAAGCTGAGTGAATTATGCCATTAAAGCTTGAAGAGTCTATTTTCTTACAAAAGAAACTATAAAAACAAAAGAGTTACCGATCTTGAGATATTTGAAGTATTGTGGGGCTGAGTCAAAATGACTACTAGATTCCCTGTTCTGTTTTTAGGAAATCATTATAAATTGTACAAAAATGATTATAAGATAAAATTTATATGCTTAGACTCCTTAATGAGTCTAGTTTCAAATGAGATCAAATACAACACATTTTGAATTCTGTAAAATGAGAAATTTGATTCGTAGTGAAGAGTGGTCAGAATAGTCAAACAGTGAAACAGGGGAAACTTTAAGAAAAATCTGGTATTGATTGGCCAAGCCAAAAATTCTGAAAATTTTATGGATGAAAGATATACGAGTCTATATTCAGGGAAAATTAACGGCTAGTGATTTGGAGTTTTGTAGCTCCAGTTATAAACAATTTAGCGACTACTGCTCAGGAAAACAGCTCGTAGTGAATATGTGATTTTGTTGTAAACATTAATGAAAATTTGCCAATGAGTTATTTATTGACTATTATAAAGCTTACTATAATCTATGTGTGTGAAGGTCAAATCAATATATATATTATTCTGAAAGTAATACTTGAATAGTCGATTAATGACTATTTTAAATTTTGTTGAACTTAAGCTCAAGAGCAAAAGGGAACTAGATCCGATAAAGGCAAAGAAAAGATCACTGAGTAGTCGAGTTGGAACCGTCTTACCCAACACAAGGTAAGTCATTAAGCATGTAGTTGGTATTATTTCAAATGGTCATAATGTTTATGTATTGATGCTGAATGGAATGAATAAATATACATATATATATATGCATGTACGTATGTGATGATGAAATTGTTGAATGAAAAGAAAAGAGGTAAGATGTACTGAGTTGTTGATCTTGGCACACTAAACGTGCGGGTATAACCATTTATGACCATGAGATTGGCGCTAAGTGCGCGGGATTAAATTGTACAGCACTAAGTGTGCGATTTGACTATGTTGCACTAAGTGTGCGAAATGAATATGATGCACTAAGTGTGCGAATTGACCATGCGGCACTAAGTGTGCGAGTTTGACTATGTAGCACTAAGTGTGCGATTTGATTACGTAGCACTAAGTGTGCGAGTTGATTATATAGCACTGAGTGTGCGGACTCAATATACATTCGTGAATCATTATGGACACTATGTGTGCGACACTATTGAGTCGATCGCGGACAGCGGATCGGGTAAGTGTCTTGAGTACATGGCTAATAGGTGCTATGCTTATACTTGGTGTTGAGCTCGGTAAGTTTGAACCTATGTGACAACTATACTTGAAGTCACGTACATAAAATTTATCGTAGGATGGGTGAAAGGCCGTTTAGTCATTTGATTGTAACGAAAATAAATTGATTTATGAAAATGCTTCAATGTCCTATTGATGAGTATATGGAATGTGAATGCATGAATTGATATGAAATTGAATCGATAGGTTGGAGGAACTATGGTATGGTTCGGAATGGATGGAGTAATTAGCCTCGTTCCATTTTGTTTTCTCTTGTGATAATGTTATTGATGGATGGTAGTGCATAGCTTATGACTTACTGAGTTATAAACTCACTCGGTGTTTCCTTGTCACCTATTCTAGGTTTCTTGGACACATCTCTTTTTGCGTGATCGGGCCGTCATCGAAGTCATCACACCGGATAGCAAGTTTTGGTACTTTCTTCTTAGTTGGCTTAGAAGAACATTTTGGCATGTATAAGCTATTACGTTGTGTTTGAACTTTGGCATGTAAACTTTAAGCCATGCGAAAATGGCACGAATGTTCGATTGAGTTGGATCAAGGGTAGGCATGAAATGGACCTAGTTACTTTCGTAACAGATGCTGGCAGCAGCAGTGTCATGAGATTGAAAAATCACTAAAAATAGTAGGAGTGGAATTAATTGATGAATAAATTATGTAATCGAAGCTCGATGAGTCTGTTTTCATGAGGAAGTAACGAAAAGATCATATGGGCAGTATATTAAGAGATAATCAGATTTTTGTGGGACAGGGCCAGAACGGTTTCTGGATTCCCTGCTCCGAATTTGGAAATTAATTATAAATTAACCAGAGATAATTAGGGGTCGTACCATATATGTATAGATTCCTCTCTGAGTCTAGTTTTCATAGAAACAAACGGCATCAGTATTGAAGCCCCGTGCAGGGAGATATCCAAGTCGTAATGGGCAAAGGTCAGTGTAGTCGACCCCTGCAACATGGGAGAATTTGACTAATAAACTGTACTAATTGGCCCGACCAAAAATTCAAGAAAAAAATACATAGATGGGCACATGAGTCTAGTTTCTGGGAAAAATTACGAAACTGATTTTTGAGTTACGAAACTCAAGATATGATTTTTAAAATGACTAGTACACAGATTGGGCAGTGTCTGGAAAATAAATTTTATAAGGGGTTAAAGTCAGTTAACACCTCGTGTTCGACTCCGGTGTCGGTTTCGGGTTCGGGGTGTTACATTCTTCCACCTTGTGATAGGAGCATTCAATTGTTCGTAGAGGCCTCGGTTCAACAGAACTAGAAGAGAAGAAGATGAGTGTACTAGTCTAGCTTTAGAAAAATACTGGATTTGCTTCCTAGTTCCCTTCTCTTTAATTTTCTTGTTTATGTTGTGATTATGAATATGAATAATTGTTGTGTTTTTTTTCTTGTTCTAATTAAAATGACTTAAGTTTAATTTGTGTTGGACTGATTGCACTTTGTCCACTTAAATTATTAAAATCATGTTTATGTTATTATAGGCCTTGGTAAGTTGTTCAATTAAATAAAAACATGCTTATGCTATACTTGCATTATAAAAGGTAAGGTAATGAATGGATTAATTATTAAATGTATTGAAATTGTAATTAATTGACACAATATTTAATTGGTGCATGTTTAATCTTCTAAGGTAGCTGAAGGTTAAATTAGCGACGGTATTAAACGGTACATTAGCCTTGCATAACTTGTAAGATTATTGTGATTAAATTGTTTCAATATAGAAATATATTGTTACCTCACTTAATCTTATATGTGTTTATGAAAATTGATTAATTTTTTGAATTGACATTACGAAATGTTCAAGAGATTGGTTAATTGAGTAAGTACATATGTGCAGTAGTTAATAAATTACCGAGTTGCCATGGAAATATTCGTTACAACATGAACATGGGTTTAGTAATTCGAAGTTAAGGAATGTAATTAATATAATGAAATTATGTCATATTGATTAAAATTCATCTTTTTGAAATCGTGCATTGGAATTTTTATTTTTTATTTTTATTACTTAGTTAATTTTTAGTTTTTAAATCACTTATTCCAAACAACATATTTTTCCCATTACCAAAGTGTTTGATTTACATTTTATAAATATTTTTCTTTCACAGTCCCGTGGGCACGATAACTCGACATTTACTTGTCACTTTATTACTTGATATGATTGTGTACACTTATACATTTCTGTCGTTCCATAGAGATAGGGCTAAAAGGCAGTAACACCCCAGACCCGGCCTAGACGTTATGGCCATATCTGGTGTGTCACATTGAAGTGTCTATCGAAAAATTAGCTTGTTGACAAACTCATTTCTATTTTTGGGAAACCTCTTATTAATATCTAACGGAGCAATTATTCATACGCTTGCCTTGTTAACTATTTTTTTGTTATATTAAGTTGCTTTAAGACGCAGAAGCATTTTAAAAACTCTAACGTTTGAAGCTTGTGCCTTTGAAAATAGTAATTATTTTGAAAATCCATTTTCAAATAACTAGCAGTATAAAATATAAAAGTAAAACACCAATTAAAAATTTAAAACCAAATTAAAAGGCCTTATTACAAAAACCAAAACCCAACTTATTAATTAAAATAAAAATAAAAGCTAAAATGAACAGCAGTGATTGTGTGGCCACCTCCGAGTCTCTCGTTGCACCGAACCACCTATGGCTGAGGATTACCTGCACGGTTAGAAGACATGGTGAGTTTACAAAAACTCAATGTGTAATCCTCTACCAAACAATTAGCATGCAACATGCAGAATCAGTCTAGGCCATAGCCCTATACAGTAGCAGTGTGTGGGCCATAGCCCAATACAGTAACAGAGTGTGGGCCTTAGCCCAATACAGTAACAGTCTGTGGGCCTTAGTCCAATACAGTAACAGTGTGGCCTTAGCCTAAAATATTAATCAATACAAATGCAGTAATGCAACCCATCCCAATCCAACCAACATACCACTCCATACCACCAACACACCATGTGATGATAAAATCAACCCACCTAGCCAACACACCAATATCGTAGTAAAGCTGCCAGTATCAGTAACGCAGCAAAGTTACCAGTAACAGTAACGGGGCAGAGTTGCTAGTCTCAGTATCGCACCAAAGCTGCCAGTAACAGTATTTGTGGCAAAGCCACCAGTACAGTACACTTCCCCTATATCAGAATCCCAACCCTATGCAGTATGTCATGTCATAAATCATATGTGTATGTAATATGTCATACTCAGTAACAGTCATATAAATATCATAAAGTAAAACGGTCATACATAGCATAAGGCCATAACAGTCATTTCATCTCCTAGGGTATAACGGTCATTTTACCCTTCGAGGGTATTTCAAAAATTTTACCCTTTGGGGGTATTTCAGTAATTTTACCTTTCGAGGGTATTTCGATAATTTTACCCTTTGGGGGTATTTTGGTAATTTACCTTTTGGGAGTATTTCGATAATTTTACCCTTCGGGGATATTTCGGTAATTTTCCCACGAATCACATGTTTGGCTTACCACTCGAGCGCTTGCATGCCTGTGTTGTTTTGAACACCGTGTTCCTGGCTTTTCGACTTTTGCCGCTTTACAGTTGAGAGAGGGTGTGATTACACACTTGATGCGATTTGCAAATTCCCTTTGTTCCGAACACTCTTATTCCGAAAATCAATGATCATCTCACCCTTGGTTCCCAGGCAATGTGCCAATCAACCTTGTCCACCACCAGTTAGGAATGGAAGCAGTGCAGGTTGGAGAAAGCGACGAAAACCTTGAAAACCTCACCGATCTCCCATCGAGAACAAGGAACAAATGAGATGATATATAGCTCTCCACAACAACAACCTCCCAAAATCCCAATATTCTATCTTCAAATCTCTCCAAATATCCCTCCTCAAATCTTTCTGTGACCAGTTCAAACTCCATTTAGCAGTATTTCAATCCAACTCTACCACCTACCTAGCTCAATCAGCAAATTAAATACTCCGTTGCGCCACCCAAGACTTGAACCTCAGACCTCACAGTTACACAACACACCACCTTGCCACTAGACCACAAGCTCTTTTTGTGCCATAAAACAAACACTATAATTTATAAGGCCTACATGCCAGTGACCAGATTCATTTAAGAGGAAAAACTAAAAATTTTGCAGAAGCCAAGACTTGAACCCTTGACTTCTCAAACACTTCCAAACACTCCTAAATCACTTAACCACTGAAGCAGACATTCATTTATGTAACTTCCTTGCACAACTAAATATTTATGTGCAGTCTCCTAACTGTTCCCTTGTTCAAAACCTATTTCTTCTAGGCCCAAAATTCGGGGTGTTACAAAGGCAGTACGCTGTGCCCCTTTTAATAAGTTAAATCAAGGAATTAGGAGACCGGAGATTGAAGTACCACAATTTGAATTGAAGCCAGTGATGTTTTAGATGCTTCAAATGATAAGCCAATTTAGTGGAATGCCCATAGAAGATCCACACCTTCACTTTCGATTATTCGTAGAGGTGAGTGATTCCTTTAAGATAGCCAGTGTAACTAAAGACATATTGAGATTGAAGTTGCTTTCATATGCGTTGCGAGATCGAGCACGAGCATGGCTAAATTTGTTGCCATCATATTAAATATCAACTCGGCAAGAATTAGCTGAATGGTTTTTGGTAAAGTATTTCCCACCTAGTAAAAATGCTAAGTTGCGAAATGAGATTGCCACTTTTCTACATTTGGTTGACGAGTCGCTATATGAGGCATGGGAAAGATTTATGGCACTACTACATAGATGCCCTCACCACGGGATTCCACATTGCATCCTGTTGTAGACTCCCTATAATGGTCACAATGCACTAACAAGGTTAGTGGTAGATGCTTCTACGAATGATGCTCTCATGTCAAAGTCTTATAAAGAGGCTTATGAGATCATTGAAAGGATAGCTAGCAACAATTGCTAGTGGCCGACAAATCCAATAGCGTCAGGAAGACAAGTAGTCAGAATGAAAGAAGTCAATGCCCTGACATCACTCTCCACTCAGGTATCTTCTATTTCTTTAATGTTGAAACAATTTACTACTAATGGTTTTAATCCTATTGTAGCCCAATTAACTAGTCAATTAGAGGTTATTTCCTGCGTATATTGTGGGGATGGTCATTCTTTCGAGAATTGTCCACCAAATCCTGAGTCAATTTACTATGTGGGGAATCACCACGAAAACATATATGGACAAGGACCACAGTCTAATTTCTACAATCTTTCATGGCCAAACCATTCAAACTTTTCTTGGAGTAACCAAGGAAATGGACTGAACAACACTTACATGCAACATAGACCAAATCAACCCTATGGGTTCAAACAACAAATTTTGAAACCACTACAAGCTGAATCATTTAATAATTTAGAGAATTTGTTGAAGGCATACATGGCGAAAAATGATGCCTTAATCTAGAGTCAAGCAGCAACACTAAAAAATTTGGAAAACTGAATGAGTCAGTTAGCTACAGAGCTTCGTAGTAGGCCGCAAGAGGCCTTGCCGAGTGATACAGAAAATCTAAGGAATTTGGGTAAGGAAAATTGTAAGGTAGTTGCTTTACGAAGTGGTAAGACTTTGGAACCCAAGGAAGCTGTGATTGAAGATGAACCTATTAAGAAGGAGGAAAGTCAACCAACGATTGAAATTCCTGCACCAGAAGAGCCAGAACTTACAAAGTTTGATGAGGTAAAATCTAAACTAATGAATTATAATAAGCTAACATCTTCTTTAGATGCAGATTTATATTCCCAGAAAAGTTGTCCGTCTAACCCAAAGTTCCATCACCTCCATATCCTCAAAAATTCCAGCCAAATAAGGAGAAGCAAGAGGTGCAATTCAAGAAGTTTTTGGATTTTTTAAAGCAACTTCACATCAATATCCCATTCGTGGAGGCTTTAGAACAAATGCCCAACTATGTCAAGTTCATGAATGACATTTTGTCCAAGAAGAAAAGACTGTAGCTTTGACGAAGGAGTGCAATGTGTTCGTACAGAACAAGCTATCGCCGAAATTGAAGGACCCTAGAAGTTTTACCATACCCTGTAATATTGGAGAATCTTATTGTGGTAAAGCTTTGTGCGACTTAAGGGCGAGCATCAAATTGATGCCAAAATCTATTTTCAAGCTATTGGGAATAGGTGAAGGAAGAACCAAAACTGTGGCACACCAATTGGCAGATTGATCTTTAGCATACCTAGAAGGAAAGATCGAGGATGTTTTGGTAACAGTAGATAAGTTTATTTTTCTAGCTGATTTCATTGTCTTAGATTTTGGAACAGATAAGGAAGTGTCGATCATCCTGTGGAGACCTTTCCTAGCCACAAGAAGAACGTTAATAGATGTACAAAAAGGTGAACTCGCCATGAGAGCTCAAGACAATAAGGTAACATTTAATTTTCTTAAAACAATGAAGTTCCCCGATCTAATGGAGGAATGTTCAGTGATGAAGGAGTTAGAAACCTTAGTTTCTATGAAATGGGAGAACAATTTTGTAGAGGACCTGTTAGAGAACACCTTAGGGTCTAAGCCATTAGAAGACAATGAAGTTCCCCGATCTAATGGAGGAATGTTCAGTGATGAAGGAGTTAGAAACCTTAGTTTCTATGAAATGGGAGAACAATTTTGTAGAGGACCTGTTAGAGAACACCTTAGGGTCTAAGCCATTAGAAGATGAAGAAGGTAATGAAAATATGGCTTTGATGGAAGCTAATCCAAGGACCAACACGGTTTGAACCATTAGAGTTGAAAGCTCGAGAATACATGCAACTGAAGTTGTCAATCGAGGAAGCACCCAAACTCGAACTTAAGGTACTTCCTTCTCATTTGAAATATATTTATTTGGGTGACTGTTCTACTTTACCTGTGATTGTTTTAGTAGAACTAACAGAGCATCAAGAGGAGCAGCTGATCGAAGTTTTAAAGAAATTTAAAAGGCAATTGGTTGGGCCATAGGTGACAGTCGAGGAATAAACCCTTCCTTTTGTATGCACAATATTATCCTAGAGGAAGGCAAAATAGCTCAAATCAATGGACAAAGGAGACTCAATCCTATCATGAAAGAGTTAGTACGAAAGGAAGTTAACAAATGGTTGGATGCGAGAATTGTCTACCCCATCTCATATAGTTCATGGGTAAGTCTGGTATAGTGTGTGCCAAAGAAATGTGTAATCAAAATTTTTGATAATGAATGTAATGAGTTATTCCTAACAAGGACATTCACGGGTTGGAGAATCTGTATAGGCTACAGAAAATTGAACAAAGCCACTAGGAAGGATCATTTTTTGTTGCCTCTTATGGATTAGATGGTATACCGACTGGCAGGTAACAAATATTATTGTTTCTTAGATGGATATTTGAGATATAACCAAATAGTTGTAGCCTTAGAAGACCAACACAAAACTACTTTTACTTGTACGTAGGTAATTTTGCTTTTAGGCGAATTCCTTTTGGTTTATGTAATGCACTTACCACATTTCAACGATGCATGATGGTAATATTTACTGATATGGTAGAAAATTTTGTTGAGGTTTTCATGGATGATTTTTCTATTTTAGGTAATACATACGATGTTTGTTTAAGTAATCTGACTAAGGTACTAAAAAGAAGCTAGGAGACAAATCTTGTCCTTAACTGGGAGAAATGCATTTTATGGTTAATGAGGGAATTGTCTTGGGGCATAAAATTTCCAAAAGATGGATTGAAGTCAACAAATCGAAGGTGGATGTAATTGAAAAGTTACCACCACCAGTTAGTGTGAAAGGAGTTAGAAGTTTCTTAGGCCATGTCGATTGTTACCAATGGTTTGTTAAAGATTTTTCAAAAATTTCCAAGCCTTAATGTATGCTTTTAGAGAAAGATACAATTTTTGAGTTTAACAAAGCCTGTTTGGAAGCTTTTGAGGAATTAAAAAGTCGGTTAATCTCAACCCCAATAATCGTTACACCTGGTTGGAACTCACCGTCAGAGTTGACGTGTGACGCAAGTTATTTCGCTGTTGAAGCTGTAATGGGTCATAGAAGAAACAAAGTGTTTCACCCTATTTGCTATGCAAGCAGAACTTTGATAGAAGCCCAACTTAATTACATGATAACCAAAAAAGAACTTTTTGCTATAGCTTTTGATTTTCACAAGTTCTATTCTTATCTCATGGGTACCAAAGTCACAGTATTTACCGATCAAGCGGCTATTAAATACTTACTGATACGAACTTGCCCAAGGATTTAATCGAAGCCAATCAAGATTCCGTCAAACTACGTAGTGGACCGATTACTCGAGCCCATGCCAAACAATTCAGGGATGCAATTTTGGCTATGGTAGAATGAGTTTGGAAAGAAGATAAAAAGGGTCTCATTAATCAAGTGTTGGACGGTTCAACAAAGGACCTCTATAATCTTTTCGAGGCTAAATTTAAGACTAATTTAGCTAGCTAGTTCGGCTGCTAATTTCTTGGACATTTTAATTACTTAGGTTTAATTTAATTATGCCTTAATTACTTGTCTAAATGTCTTGTGTGCCTTAATTACTTGTCTAAATGTCTTGTGTATGTCATTATTGTTCAGTTTTAATATGCTGCATATTTATGTTTTGTCCTAGTACATTACAAATTAAAGTCGTGTCTTGTTAGACCAATAAATATGTTCAATTTAGGAAAGATTTAATTTATGTTTTGTCTTGGTCAATTACATATTTATTGTGTTTGTTAATTTGCCTAGTTGATGTCCTGACCGAATGTTTAATGTGTCTTAAACAGATTGCTTAGGATGGCCGCTGGACATGCATGTACTTAGCCGATTCATTGAACTCATTTAATGAGAAGCATGCATCTGGATGTACATGCATTTTGGAGCTAAAGTTTTTCACTTTCCTAGATGACTATTCAGCAAGGGAATGGACCTTATAGTAACACCCTAAACCCAGCCTAGACGTTACGGCCGAATCTGACATGTCACGGAGAAGTGTTTTATGAAACCAAAGTTTGATAGGGAAATTCGTTCAATAAAAATCTAATTATTTCTTACTTCCTAGCTCTATTTCGTAAGTTAAAAAAACATACGGTAAAACGATTTGTTATTGCAGGTTTAAAATTCGCGGAAGCTACTCCATATACAGATATCTTGAGGTTGAAAAATACATGTTTGCCTTGAAAAGCTATTTTTGTTGTGAAAACTTATTTGTATCTATTAAGCAGTTCAAAATAAGCAAGTATAACCCAATTAAAGAAAATTAAAATACTAGAGGCCTTATTACATAAAAATCACTCCAAAGTAAAAATTTAAATAACTGGTTCAGAATAAAATATTGGCAAACGTGTGGCCACCTCTGAGTCCCTCGCAGCTCCAAATCATCTAAGGTTGGGGATTACCTGCAAGGTCAAAAGAAAAGGGTGAGTTACGAGAACTCAGTGTGTAATCCCCTATCACGCAGTAACAGTTTGGGCCCGTGCCCTATTCAGTATCAGTGCAGTGTAGGCCTTAGCCCAATATAGAAATAGTGTGGGCCTAAGCCCGATACAGTATCAGTATGATGCAAGTATGCAAACCCACCCCAATCCAACCAGCACACCCCCCGTACCAACCCAACACACCATGTGTGGACTAAGTCAACTCACCCAACCCACACATCAATATTGCAGCATAACTGCTAGTAATAATAACGTAGCAGAGCTGCCAGTAAAGTATATGTGGCAAAGCCACCAGTAACAGTAACTGTGGCAGAGCCACCAGAACAGTACTTCCTCCATAATAAAATCCCAACCCCATGCAGTATGTAATGTCATAAATTATTTGTGTATGCAGAATGTCTTACTCAGTAACAGTCATATATATATATCATAGAACCCTAGCAATCATTTTACCCTAACGGGGGTATTACAATAATTTTAACTATCGGGGGTATTTCGGTAATTTTACCCATTAAGGGTAATACGATAATTTTACCCATCGAGGTTATTTCAATAATTTTACCCATTAGGGGTATTTTGGTAATTTGCCCACGAATCGCACGTTAGACTTACCACTCGAGCACTCGCATACCCGTGTGGTCTCAAACGCCGTGCTCACGGCTTTTCGGCTTTGCCACTTTACAGTTGAGAAAGGGTGTACTTACACACCTTCTAGTGAAATCGCACTAAGATCCGCGAGCACCCCAAAATCTGCATTCACACAAGTTTCCTATTAGTCGCCAAACAAAAGGTTTGATTTTCCCCCCTTTTCTATACCCTTAATCCAAACGCTTACCTTGATTGACAAAAGTGGCCTATCCCACTTATACCCCTGACGAACGATGACTATGTTCCTTCAAATAGGCATCTGCGACACAACTGGATCTATTAACCGAAAATTATTTAATCAAGAGGTTTAAGTCCACTACAAGATAACTTACCAGAATGTAACAAACATTCAGCCTGCACCTAGAAAATTAGTCCACATACCTGCTTTAATTCGAGAGAAGAGAGAAAAAAGTTTCGATGATTTGGTATCACTTAATACCCCTTCAGCCCTTTTGGAGTTCGAGCCGACAGAGAGGAGTGTAACGATAGAATCACAATAATAAAGGGAATTAATTCTCAAACAATAAGGGGATAATAAAAGGTAAAGATTAAGAACAAAAAGAGGATGATATTCGACTAGAGAAGAAGAAGAGAAAGGAAAAAAAGGTTTGGTCATTAGAGAAAAAGAAGAGAAAGGAAGAAGAAGGGAAAATTTGGCTATTTAGTGAGGGAAAGAAGAAAGAAAAGGGCAGAATGGGACAAACCCGAGAGGTACTTCCCTAAAACCCGATAATAGTTGACACCAAAACCAAAAAGGATAACACAAAAACTGCCCCTAAAGACCGAACACCTTAGCACCTAAAGATCAAATTCAGCCAAGCTCTTCCAAAATGCCAAAAATAACACCCCTTTTTCCCTTTAGCCGAAATCTCAAAGTTGGAAAACCCCCAAACGGCACACACTTCTTCCTCTACTCAAATTCCCCAATTCTCTCCTAAAATAACTCCTCCAATCCTCTCCTTGAAATCCTCCATGATCCACTCCTTAAATCACTCATTTGACCCATTCAAACTCTCCAACACAGAGTTCAAATCCAACACCAACTCTTGCCTCCAAATGAGAAAAATAAATAATCCCATTTCCATGCAATGAGACTTGAACGTCTGACCTCCTTACCATGCCTGTGATGCCACCTCCTTGGCACACCTGAGTTGCCACCTTGCCACTACACCACAGGCTCTTTTTATGCCATAAAACTAACATTAAAATTTCAAATGCCTACCTGCCGATGTCCAGATTCACTTAAGAGAAAAATTTAAAAATTCTGCAAAAGCCAAGACTTGAACCCAGGCTTCTCAAACACTCCCACACACACTCACATCACTTAGCCACTGAAGCAGATATTTAATTGTGTCAAAACATTCAAAAAAATTTAAATACTAGAATTTTGGGGCGTTATATTTATTGAATTTGTTCTTAAACTGAACAGCCAGCAAGTTCAATGACTATTCGATTATTGTTATTCACATTCAAAGTCCCTTCATTACCGTCTGTTCGCACCATGACTATTTGGATGCTTCATTCTACATTCAAAAGTGATGCATGCATTTCGCTTCTTCAAGGATACCTTAATTCTTGTAACACCCCGAACCCGAAACCGACACCGGAGTCGGACACGAGGTGTTAACTGGCTTTAACCCCTTATAAAATTTATTTTCCAGACACAGCCCAATCTGTGTACCAGTCGTTTTAAAAATCATATCTTGAGTTTCGTAACTCGAAAATCAGTTTCGTGATTTTTCCAAGAAACTAGACTCATGTTCCCATCTATGTATGTTTTTCTAGAATTTTTGGTCGGGCCAATTGGTACAGTTTATTAGTCGAAGTCTCCCATGTTGCAGGGGTCGACTACACTGACCTTTGCCCATTACGAATTGGATATCTCACTGCACGGGGCTTCAATACTGATGCCGTTTGTTTCTATGAAAACTAGACTCAGAGAGGAATCTGTACATATATGGTACGACCCCTAATTATCTCTGGTTAATTTATTATGAATTTCCAAAGTCGGAGCAGGGAATCCAGAAACCGTTCTGGCCCTGTCCCACAAAAATCTGATTATCTCTTAATATACTGCTCATATGATCTTTTCGTTACTTCCTCATGAAAACAGACTCATCGAGCTTCGATTACATAATTTATTCATCAATTAATTCCACTCCTACTATTTTTAGTGATTTTTCAATCTCATGACACTGCTGCTGCCAGCATCTGTTACGAAAGTAACTAGGTCCATTTCATGCCTACCCTTGATCCAACTCAATCGAACATTCGTGCCATTTTCGCATGGCTTAAAGTTTACATGCCATAATTCAAACACAACGTACTAGCTTATACATGCCAAAATGTTCTTCTAAGCCAACTAAGAAGAAAGTACCAAAACTTGCTATCCGGTGTGATGACTTCGATGACGGCCCGACCACGCAAAAATAGATGAGTCCAAGCAACCTATAATGGGTGACAAGGAAACATCGAGTGAGTTTATAACTCAGTAAGTCATAAGCAATGCACTACCATCTATCAATAACATTATCACAAGAGGAAACAAATGGAACGAGACAATTTACTCCATCCATACCGAACCATATCATAGTTCCTCCAACCTATCGATTCAATTTCATATCAATTCATGCATTCACATTCTAAATACTCATCAATAGGACATTGAAGCAATTTCATAAATCGATTTATTTTCGTTACAATCAAACGACTATACGGCCTTTCACCCATCCTACGATAAATTATATGTACGTGACTTCAAGTATATTTGTCACATAGGTTCGAACTTACCGAGCTCAACACCAAGTATAAGCATAGCACCTATTAGCCACGTACTCAAGACACTTACCCGATCCGCTGTCCGCGATCGACTCAATAGTGTCGCACACATAGTGTCCATAATGATTCACGAATGTATATCGAGTCCGCACACTCAGTGCTATATAATCAACTCGCACACTTAGTGCTACATAATCAAATCGCACACTTAGTGCTACATAGTCAAACTCGCACACTTAGTGCCGCATGGTCAATTCGCACACTTAGTGCATCATATTCATTTCGCACACTTAGTGCAACATAGTCAAATCGCACACTTAGTGCTGTACAATTTAATCCCGCGCACTTAGCACCAATCTCATGGTCATAAATGGTTATCCCGCACGTTTAGTGCCGAGATCAACAACTCAGTACATCTTACCTCTTTTCTTTCATTCAACAATTTCATCATCACATACGTACATGCACATATATATATATATGTATATTTATTCATTCCATTCAGCATCAATACATACACATTATGACCATTTGAAATAATACCAACTACATGCTTAATGACTTACCTCGTGTTGGGTAAGACGGTTCCAACTCGACTACTCGATAACCTTTTCTTTGCCTTTGCTCGATTCACCTCCTTTAACTCCTTGAGCCAAATCAATAATTTAAAATAGTCATTAATCGACTATTCAAGTATTACTTTCAGAATAATATATATATTGATTTGACTTTCACACACATAGCTTATAGTAAGCTTTATAATAGTCAATAAATAACTCATTGGCAAATTTTCATTAATGTTTACAACAAAATCACATATTCACTACGAGCTGTTTTCCTGAGCAGTAGTCGCTAAATTGTTTATAACTGGAGCTACAAAACTCTAAATCACTAGCCGTTAATTTTCCCTGAATATAGACTCGTATATCTTCCATCCATAAAATTTCCAGAATTTTTGGCTTGGCCAATCAATACCAGATTTTTCTTAAAGTTTCCCCTGTTTCACTGTTTGACTATTCTGACCACTTTTCACTACGAATCAAATTTCTCATTTTACAGAATTCAAAATGTGTTGTATTTGATCTCATTTGAAACTAGACTCATTAAGGAGTCTAAGCATATAAATTTTATCTTATAATCATTTTTGTACAATTTATAATGATTTTCTAAAAACAGAACAGGGAATCTAGTAGTCATTTTGACTCAGCCCCACAATACTTCAAATATCTCAAGATTGGTAACTCTTTTGTTTTCATAGTTTCTTTTGTAAGAAAATAGACTCTTCAAGCTTTAATGGCATAATTCACTCAGCTTCTAATTCAACTCCTACAAATTATGGCGATTTTCCAAAATCACCTTACTGCTGCTGTCCCCAAACAGATTATTACCGAATCAAATACTAACATTAGCATTGCACCTTAATAGCTAGCTTGCCAAGCCTTAATTTAACATATTTTCATTCAATTTGGTCTAATAACGCATAAATGGGTAAATTACATTTTTACCCCTAATATTTCGCACTTTCACAATTTAGTCTTTATTCCACAAAACACAAAATACACAAAGTTTGGTCACACTCCTTAAGGGCCGAATCTTCCTAGTGCCCATATAAGTCCATACATCTCATTTATTTCACCTTTGAGTCCTTCAAAAATTTGTTTTTGTAATTTAGCCCTAACTACTCAAAATCACCAAAAACTTCAACACAAAACATATTAACCTTTTATAGCCGAAAACCATACTCACCCCCAAAATCGAAATTTCAACATGGTTTACAAAAATCACTTGATAACTCACTCAATATCAACTAAAATTTCAAAAGCTAGTACATACTTCCTTACCTTAATAGTGACTTAAAATGACCGATTGCTCATGTTACCAACAATATTCAAGATTTGAACATGGGCTAAGTAAGGGACTTAGTAACTAGCTTAATACATTCAACAATTTCCAAAAGCTACCATGCATTACATACCTTATTCAAGACTAGAAGGAGTGGCCGAATGTCTTATTTCCCTTCCCCCTTCTTCTTAGCATTTTCGGCCAAGGATGATAAAAGATGAACAAATTTTTTTCTTTCTTCTTTAGAACATTCGGCCAAGGGGAAATGAAGAAAGATGGACACTTTTTTTTTGTTTTTCCTTCTTACTTTCACGGCAAAAGGGGAGGAAAGAAACAATTACCACCCATCCTTTCCTTTTTCCATTTCTTTATTTCCCCATCTTCTTATTATATTTTATCCTACATACCTCACTAGGCCAACATGTTCCCAACATGTTTCCACCCATAGCATGGCCGGCCACTACATATTAGGGAGGGGGAATTTGACATGCAAGTCCCCTTTTTCTTCCACATGCACTAATAGGTCCTCATGCATTGACCTATCACATTTTAAAATTTTCTCATATAAGTCCTATTGACTAAATTCACATGCAATCGACTAAATCGAAGCTTGAAATTTTCACACATTCATGATTACATATTCTAGATAATAAACATCGCATTCAAACCTTTCGGTGACTCGGTTTAGCGGTCCCGAAACCACTTCCCGACTAGGGTCAATTTTGGGCTGTCACAACTCTCCTCCACTTAAGAAATTTTCGTCCCCGAAAATCTTACCGGTAAATAGGTTTGGATATCGTTCTTTCATCGAGCTCTCGGTTTCCCAAGTAGCTTCCTCGATCCCGTGTTCGAGCCATAACGCCTTTACTTTCTGTTCGGCATCTTTAATCAAATCAACTCCGAAAATTTTACTTTTACCAAGCTCAGTCCAAAACAATGGTGTGCGGCATTTACGCCCGTACAAAGCCTCGTAAGGTGCCATCTTAATACTTGATTGAAAACTATTGTTGTAAGCGAATTCAATCAAAGGTAAATACCGTTCCCATGAACTACTAAACTCGAGGATGCAACATCTCAACATATCCTCAAGCATCTGAATTATCCGCTCGGATTGACCATCGGTTTGGGGGTGAAAAGCGGTGCTAAAATGCAGCTTGGTACCCAAAGCTTCTTGCAATTTCTTCCAAAATCGTGAGGTGAACCTCGGATCTCTATCCGACACGATAGAAATAGGTACTCCATGTAATCTCACAATCTGAGAGACATACAATTCGGCTAGTTTATCCAATGAAAGATCCGTACGCACGGGGACAAAGTGAGCCGACTTAGTCAGCCTATCAACAACAACCCAAATCGCATCCTTCTTACTTGCGGACAATGGCAGTCCGGACACAAAGTCCATTGTGACTCGGTCCCATTTCCCCTCGGGTATCATGATCGGCTGAAGTAATCCTGAAGGCACTTGATGTTCCGCTTTCACCTGTTGACATATTAAACATCTCGAAACAAAGTCGGAGATGTCTCGCTTCATACCATGCCACCAAAACCGACGTTTCAAGTCGTTGTACATTTTCGTGCTCCCCGGGTGAATTGACATTCGGCTACAATGGGCTTCGTTCAGGATCATCGGAATGAGTTTCGAATTCCTTGGAACGCACAAACGACTTCTAAACCTCTAACAACCATCATCATCAATCTGAAACTCTGATTCCTTGTTCGGAACACACTCAGCTCGTTTTGCAACCAATTCACCATCGACTTTCTGAGCTTCACGAATTTGATGAGTCAATAATGGTTTGGCTTTTAATTCAGCTACTAACACATTGTCAGGTAGAACAGACAAGTGTACATTCATCGCTCGCAAAGCAAACAGTGATTTCCGGCTTAAGGCGTCCGCAACCACATTAGCCTTTCCCGGGTGGTAACCAATGACAAGCTCGTAATCTTTCAACAACTCAAGCCAACGTCTTTGTCGCAGATTCAAGTCTCGTTGAGTCATCAAATATTTGAGACTTTTGTGATCCGAAAACACATGGCACTTCTCACCAAACAAATAATGTCGCCATATTTTCAATGCAAACACAATGGCGGCTAGTTAGAGATCATGGGTCGGATAATTTCTCTCGTGTGGCTTCAATTGTCTCGATGCATAGGCCACAACTCGACCTTCTTGCATCAATACGCAACCCAACCCAAGTAGGGATGCGTCACTATAAATGACAAACTCTTTACCCGATTCGGGTTGTACCAAAATTGGAGCTTCAGTCAAATGAGTTTTTAGTTGATCGAAGCTTTTCTAACATTTCTCCGTCCATTCGAACTTAACATCCTTTTGAAGTAACTTCGTCATTGGTGTGGCCATCATCGAGAAACCTTTGACAAATCGTCGGTAATAACCGGCGAGTCCTAGAAAGCTCCGGACTTCGGTAACATTTCTCGGAGGCTTCTAGTTAAGTATGGCTGAAATTTTGCTCGGGTCAACTCGAATACCCGATGCGGATACCACATGACCTAAGAAGCTAACCTCTCTTAACCAGAACTCACACTTACTGAACTTAGCATATAACTGCTTATCCCACAAAATTTGCAACACTTGCCTCAGATGCTCAGCATGTTCGGTCTCATCTCTTGAATAGACCAAGATGTCATCAATAAACACAACTACGAACCGATCCACATACGGCCTGAAGATCCGATTCATCAAATCCATAAACACCGCAGGGGTATTAGTGAGCCCGAACGGCATCACTAAGAACTCGTAGTGACCGTACCTCGTTCTGAAAGCAGTTTTGGGTACGTCCGAATCTCGAATCCGCAACTGATAATAACCCGATCTCAAATCTATCTTTGAAAACACCGATGCTCCCTTTAATTGATCGAACAGATCATCAATACGCGGTAATGGATACTTATTCTTTATCGTCACTTTATTCAGTTGACGATAATCAATGCACAACCTCATGGTTCCGTCCTTCTTTTTCACGAACAATACTGGTGCACCCCAAGGTGAGAAACTCGGTCGAGCGAAACCTCTATCCGTCAATTCTTGCAACTGAGCTTTCAACTCTTTTAACTCGGTTAGTGCCATACGATACGGAGCGATCGAAATAGGCGTAGTTCCAGGTACAAGCTCAATACCAAACTCTACCTCCCGAACAGGTGGCAAACCCGGTAACTCTTCAGGAGAAACATCCGGGTATTCACAGACCACCGGCACCGATTCGGGTTTCTTTTCTAACTCCTTGTCATCAAGTACATACGCGAGGTATACTTCGCACCCTTTCCTTACATATTTCTGGGCCAACATTGCTGATATTACAGCTGGCAACCCCCTTAAGTCCGCAGACTCAACTCGGATTATTTCGTTATTTGCGCACCTCAAATCGATAGTCTTGCTTTTGCAATTCACAACCGCATCATGCGCGGTTAACCAATCCAAACCAAGAATAACATCAAACTCGTCGAACGTCAAAAGCATCAAATCAGCCGGAAAACAGGATTCTCGGATTATTAGAGGGCATCTCTCACACACTTTATCAACAAGTACGCATTGACCCAAAGGGTTTGATACTCGAATTACGAGCTCAGTAGACTCAACAGGTAGAGTCTTACTGGTTGCTAAGGTTTCGCATACATATGAATGAGTAGAACCAGGGTCAATCAATGCAATCACATTAGTATCAAAGAGAGTGAAGGTACCAGTGATGATGTCGGGGGAGGATGCCTCCTCTCGTGCGCGAATGGCATATGCTCTAGCAGGAGTACGGTTCTCGGCTCGATCGGCCGTATCAGAGGCCCCCCTCTGACTACCACCCCTGCCTCCTAAAATTCTCGGTGGTCTACCTCTAGATGTCACTCCACTAGGTCTTGCACCTTGAATCTTATTCTTCTCATCCAGCTCCGTGCAATCTCTAATGAAGTGGTCCTTCGAACCGCATCCGTAACAGACCCTGCTAGTAGACTTGCCCCAACATTCACCTAGGTGTCGTCTTCCACATTGGGGACATTCAGGTTTCTCGTGACGATTATTGCCCACACTAGTTACCGAAGTAGCTCGGGAGCCCATCGATGGTCTTGCCCTGATGGAAATTCCCGCAGTCGCCCTCGACTTCTTAATGTCCTCCCTGAACTTCTTTACAGCTGAGAACGGAGCTTTACCCTTCGATCTCTTACGATAATCTCTAGCTTCAAATTCAGCCTTCCTCTTCTCCTTTCCAAGTTCTTCCGCCTTACAGGCTCGTTCGACTAGTGTTACGAATTCTTTTATTTCCAAAATACCCATTAGTAGCTTTAAATCTTCATTCAATCCTTCCACGAATCTTTTGCACATAGCAACCTCGTCAGCTACACACTCCCGGGCATACCTACTGAGTCTTACGAATTCATGTTCGTATTCAGATACAGTCATACGGCCTTGCTTGAGTTCCAAGAACTCCTTACGCTTCTGATCAATGAACCGTTGGCTAATAAATTTCTTCCGGAATTCCATTTGAAAGAAGTCCCAAGTTACTCGCTCGTTCGGGACTATGGAAATCAAGGTCCTCCACCAATAGTAGGCTGAGTCTCGCAACAAAGATACAGCACATTTTAGACATTCGTCGGGTGTGCATGACAATTCATCGAACACCCGAATGGTATTATCTAGCCAGAACTCGGCCCTTTCGGCATCATCAGTTACTATGGCCTTGAACTCCTCGGCCCCACGCTTCCTAATCAAGTCTACAGGTGGCTTACTCAGCCTCACAGGATCAGCGACTGATGGCATTACAGGCTCTTGGGGTGGATTATTCAAATTCGGGAATTGTTGGACAGCCGGGTTGGTTCGGGCATATTGCGCGACCCACTCATTCATCATGGTAAAGAAGGCTTGTTTAGCCCCCTCACCTTGATTATTCGCAGATGACTGAGGTTCAACAGGCGGCGTCCCTTGTGCAGGAGCAGCCGCTACGCTCTCAACGTCATCCGCTAGGGTTCTTTCTACACCGGGATCCATTTACTAATCAAAACAAAAACATTTCAACCGTCGGAAGTCATCACACATTTAAACATTAACATTCGGCATGTATAGCTAGACTCATACGCGCTATGGTAGTCCTAGAACCGACTAAACCATAGCTCTGATACCAATCAAATGTAACACCCCGAACCCGAAACCGACACCGGAGTCGGACACGAGGTGTTAACTGGCTTTAACCCCTTATAAAATTTATTTTCCAGACACAGCCCAATCTGTGTACCAGTCGTTTTAAAAATCATATCTTGAGTTTCGTAACTCGAAAATCAGTTTCGTGATTTTTCCAAGAAACTAGACTCATGTTCCCATCTATGTATGTTTTTCTAGAATTTTTGGTCGGGCCAATTGGTACAGTTTATTAGTCGAAGTCTCCCATGTTGCAGGGGTCGACTACACTGACCTTTGCCCATTACGAATTGGATATCTCACTGCACGGGGCTTCAATACTGATGCCGTTTGTTTCTATGAAAACTAGACTCAGAGAGGAATCTGTACATATATGGTACGACCCCTAATTATCTCTGGTTAATTTATTATGAATTTCCAAAGTCGGAGCAGGGAATCCAGAAACCGTTCTGGCCCTGTCCCACAAAAATCTGATTATCTCTTAATATACTGCTCATATGATCTTTTCGTTACTTCCTCATGAAAACAGACTCATCGAGCTTCGATTACATAATTTATTCATCAATTAATTCCACTCCTACTATTTTTAGTGATTTTTCAATCTCATGACACTGCTGCTGCCAGCATCTGTTACGAAAGTAACTAGGTCCATTTCATGCCTACCCTTGATCCAACTCAATCGAACATTCGTGCCATTTTCGCATGGCTTAAAGTTTACATGCCATAATTCAAACACAACGTACTAGCTTATACATGCCAAAATGTTCTTCTAAGCCAACTAAGAAGAAAGTACCAAAACTTGCTATCCGGTGTGATGACTTCGATGACGGCCCGACCACGCAAAAATAGATGAGTCCAAGCAACCTATAATGGGTGACAAGGAAACATCGAGTGAGTTTATAACTCAGTAAGTCATAAGCAATGCACTACCATCTATCAATAACATTATCACAAGAGGAAACAAATGGAACGAGACAATTTACTCCATCCATACCGAACCATATCATAGTTCCTCCAACCTATCGATTCAATTTCATATCAATTCATGCATTCACATTCTAAATACTCATCAATAGGACATTGAAGCAATTTCATAAATCGATTTATTTTCGTTACAATCAAACGACTATACGGCCTTTCACCCATCCTACGATAAATTATATGTACGTGACTTCAAGTATATTTGTCACATAGGTTCGAACTTACCGAGCTCAACACCAAGTATAAGCATAGCACCTATTAGCCACGTACTCAAGACACTTACCCGATCCGCTGTCCGCGATCGACTCAATAGTGTCGCACACATAGTGTCCATAATGATTCACGAATGTATATCGAGTCCGCACACTCAGTGCTATATAATCAACTCGCACACTTAGTGCTACATAATCAAATCGCACACTTAGTGCTACATAGTCAAACTCGCACACTTAGTGCCGCATGGTCAATTCGCACACTTAGTGCATCATATTCATTTCGCACACTTAGTGCAACATAGTCAAATCGCACACTTAGTGCTGTACAATTTAATCCCGCGCACTTAGCACCAATCTCATGGTCATAAATGGTTATCCCGCACGTTTAGTGCCGAGATCAACAACTCAGTACATCTTACCTCTTTTCTTTCATTCAACAATTTCATCATCACATACGTACATGCACATATATATATATATGTATATTTATTCATTCCATTCAGCATCAATACATACACATTATGACCATTTGAAATAATACCAACTACATGCTTAATGACTTACCTCGTGTTGGGTAAGACGGTTCCAACTCGACTACTCGATAACCTTTTCTTTGCCTTTGCTCGATTCACCTCCTTTAACTCCTTGAGCCAAATCAATAATTTAAAATAGTCATTAATCGACTATTCAAGTATTACTTTCAGAATAATATATATATTGATTTGACTTTCACACACATAGCTTATAGTAAGCTTTATAATAGTCAATAAATAACTCATTGGCAAATTTTCATTAATGTTTACAACAAAATCACATATTCACTACGAGCTGTTTTCCTGAGCAGTAGTCGCTAAATTGTTTATAACTGGAGCTACAAAACTCTAAATCACTAGCCGTTAATTTTCCCTGAATATAGACTCGTATATCTTCCATCCATAAAATTTCCAGAATTTTTGGCTTGGCCAATCAATACCAGATTTTCTTAAAGTTTCCCCTGTTTCACTGTTTGACTATTCTGACCACTTTTCACTACGAATCAAATTTCTCATTTTACAGAATTCAAAATGTGTTGTATTTGATCTCATTTGAAACTAGACTCATTAAGGAGTCTAAGCATATAAATTTTATCTTATAATCATTTTTGTACAATTTATAATGATTTTCTAAAAACAGAACAGGGAATCTAGTAGTCATTTTGACTCAGCCCCACAATACTTCAAATATCTCAAGATCGGTAACTCTTTTGTTTTCATAGTTTCTTTTGTAAGAAAATAGACTCTTCAAGCTTTAATGGCATAATTCACTCAGCTTCTAATTCAACTCCTACAAATTATGGCGATTTTCCAAAATCACCTTACTGCTGCTGTCCCCAAACAGATTATTACCGAATCAAATACTAACATTAGCATTGCACCTTAATAGCTAGCTTGCCAAGCCTTAATTTAACATATTTTCATTCAATTTGGTCTAATAACGCATAAATGGGTAAATTACATTTTTACCCCTAATATTTCGCACTTTCACAATTTAGTCTTTATTCCACAAAACACAAAATACACAAAGTTTGGTCACACTCCTTAAGGGCCGAATCTTCCTAGTGCCCATATAAGTCCATACATCTCATTTATTTCACCTTTGAGTCCTTCAAAAATTTGTTTTTGTAATTTAGCCCTAACTACTCAAAATCACCAAAAACTTCAACACAAAACATATTAACCTTTTATAGCCGAAAACCATACTCACCCCCAAAATCGAAATTTCAACATGGTTTACAAAAATCACTTGATAACTCACTCAATATCAACTAAAATTTCAAAAGCTAGTACATACTTCCTTACCTTAATAGTGACTTAAAATGACCGATTGCTCATGTTACCAACAATATTCAAGATTTGAACATGGGCTAAGTAAGGGACTTAGTAACTAGCTTAATACATTCAACAATTTCCAAAAGCTACCATGCATTACATACCTTATTCAAGACTAGAAGGAGTGGCCGAATGTCTTATTTCCCTTCCCCCTTCTTCTTAGCATTTTCGGCCAAGGATGATAAAAGATGAACAAATTTTTTTCTTTCTTCTTTAGAACATTCGGCCAAGGGGAAATGAAGAAAGATGGACACTTTTTTTTTTGTTTTTCCTTCTTACTTTCACGGCAAAAGGGGAGGAAAGAAACAATTACCACCCATCCTTTCCTTTTTCCATTTCTTTATTTCCCCATCTTCTTATTATATTTTATCCTACATACCTCACTAGGCCAACATGTTCCCAACATGTTTCCACCCATAGCATGGCCGGCCACTACATATTAGGGAGGGGGAATTTGACATGCAAGTCCCCTTTTTCTTCCACATGCACTAATAGGTCCTCATGCATTGACCTATCACATTTTAAAATTTTCTCATATAAGTCCTATTGACTAAATTCACATGCAATCGACTAAATCGAAGCTTGAAATTTTCACACATTCATGATTACATATTCTAGATAATAAACATCGCATTCAAACCTTTCGGTGACTCGGTTTAGCGGTCCCGAAACCACTTCCCGACTAGGGTCAATTTTGGGCTGTCACAATTCTAGCTTTTAATGTCATCAACAGAATCAAGCTTATTCAGCTTAAGGCTATTCGTCCAGATCAATAGAAATAGCAACAAGGCTGTTCGTGCACATCAATAGACACAACAATAAGGCTGTTCGGGCACCTCAATGGACAACCAATCATTGAAGTTGTTCCATAAATTTTTCCAACTTAAAATTAAGTCAACTTTAGCTCATTAATTTGTAATCATTACAAGGCTATTCAGCTGGACCTTAATCAGCTTATAAATAGCTCAAATGTTATCTTTGTTAAGAACATTTGAACCTAAATGAAATTTAGTATACTTTGTGAGTTTCTCACTCTCTTAGTTCTTCGAGATTCAAATTGACTTATCTAGCAGCTAATGGCGCCAATCTTGAATTGTTTCTAAACTTATCACCATTTCGGGTGTGGCGTTCAATTCAATACCGTAGGTTCCTTCCCTCTTTAGATAATGGGTCTCGGTCTATTTTCAATCATTCCATTTCTAACTTAAAACCTATAAGACTCAGGTCTTTAACCATTGTTAAAGGTTCTACATTGTTTTAAGTCTACTATCCATCCTACCATCACTTTTATTTTTTCTTTTGAAACCGCTGCTGAAACAATTATTCTATTTCAACTTAGCCAATTTTTTTTGTTAAACAAGCCAGCTACTTAATTTAATAATCGGGCATCTTACGACTCGATTTTCAATCTCAATACGAGTTCATATCATTTGGTATCAGAGCTAGTTAAATCAAGTGCATTTTTGTAGTCGTTATACTCCCGAGATTAAAAAAATCTGAATTAATTTTTTTTAAATATATATAAAAAAGATTGTGTTACATTATAAGTGGGAGTTCGATATTGTGCTTTAAAAAAAGAGAAATTAGGTCGAAAGTTTGTTTCCCGATCTTCTTATTTGAACTAAAAAAAACCATTTCTAGCCACACTCACTGAAAACTATTTTTCTTTCAAGCCTACCATTACCTATATCATCCCCTTTTGTTTCGTAGCCTTTTTGAAGCTGACCAACAAGTTTGCTATTAGGTCTAAGGTAATATTTAAGAACTTTGAGAGGTGAATTCGACAGGTAAAAGGCACGAGTGACAATGCGTCAAGAGCTAAAAGCCAATATACGAGTAAAACACGAGTGGAGTGTTCATTACTTTACTTTTCTTTGTGATTGAAATTAGTGAGGCTTGTGGTGAGGTTTTCAACTAATATGTCTAGAAGCTCGGAACGCCATAACGCGAGCGGAGGCACATCCAATGCCACCAGTGGTAGAGGTATGCAGCCATAAAAGGTGAAGCTTGCTGCAATCGAGTTTTTTGATTACGCCATCATTTGGTGAGATCAGTTAACTTTAAGTCAAAGACAAAATGGTGAATGTCCGGTGTCCACGTGGGTGAAAATGAAGGCTACCATGCCTAAACGATTCATTCTAGCCTACTACCATCAAGAACTTTACCAAAAACTTCAAAGTTTAAACCAAGGCCATCGAAGCGTCGAGGATTATTCCAAATAGATGGAGGTGGCCATGATTCGAGCCAATGTGGAGGAAGACCATGAGGCTACAATGGCGGGATTCCTAGCCGGCCTCAACCGCGACATAGCCAACATTGTGGAGCTGCACCATTATGTCGAGGTTATTGATATGGTCCACATAGCCATTAAAGTCGAGAAGCAACTTAAAAGGTAAGGTACTTCCTGATCTTTCCCCAACACTTCCTTAACAACAAAGTGGGGCCAAGGAGTCAGCAAACGAGAAGCCCCGATTTGAACCAAAGAAGCAAGTGGAACCACGAAGCCTAATAAGCCTAGTGGTGAAACCAGCAAAGGCAAGATGGAAGCCACTCCGAGTAGGTCTCGAGACATCAAGTGTTTTAAATGTCTTGGACGGGGACACATCGCGAGCCAATGCCCAAATCGGAGTGCAATGTTTATGC
Source organism: Gossypium hirsutum (assembly GCF_007990345.1). Taxonomy (NCBI): domain Eukaryota; kingdom Viridiplantae; phylum Streptophyta; class Magnoliopsida; order Malvales; family Malvaceae; genus Gossypium; species Gossypium hirsutum. The sequence continues at coordinate 22,497,627 of NC_053448.1, read as the reverse complement.
AAGAAGATGGTGAGATTGAGTCCGAGAATGAATATGAGGATGAGCCCGTTGAATCATCCAATGACGAGGAGGACCTTGAACAAGCTGAAAGTGGTGAAATCCTTGTCGTAAAATGAAGCCTAAGTCTTCACAGTGTGAAAAATCAGTAGCAAAGGGAGAACATCTTCCATACATGTTTCCAAGTACAAGGGAAGATTTGCTGTGTCATTATAGATGGAGGAAACTGTACCAATGTGGCCAGCACAATGATGGTGGAGAAGCTTGGCTTGGCCACTACCACGCATCTAAACCCATATAAGCTACAATGGCTTAACGATGGTGGAGAGTTAAAGGTGACTAAACTAGTTCTCATTGCTTTTTCAATTGAAAAGTATCAAGATGAAATGTTATGTGACGTAGTGCCTATGCATGCCTAACACCTTCTTCTTGGATGACCCTGGCAATTCGATCGAAGGGTTATCCATGATGGATACACCAACCGATACACCTTTAAGCATTTGGGTAGATCGATGACCTTAGCTCCACTTACACCGGAACAAGTATACGACGACCAACTCAAGATGAGAGCCTCTATTGAAAAGTTGAGAGAAAATGAGCAAGACAAGAAAAATGAAAAAGAAAAGGAAAAGAGTTGGAGAAAAAGGAAAGGAAAAAGAGAGATAAAAATGAGTGAGAAAAAAGAAACCGTGAAACAAAAAGAAAAAGAGAAAAAAAGAGATGATGAAGTCAAGAAAAAGAATTTCTTTGTAAAGGAAAGAGATGTTCGAAAATCCATGTTATTGAAGCAGCCCTTGTTTGTACTTATGTACAAAGAGAGCTTGCTTGGAACTAACGAATTTGATAACAATCTTCCTTCTATTTTGTCATTGTTGCAAGAATTTCGAGACGCGTTTCTAGAAGAAATCCTGAGTGGATTGGCACCCATTCGCGAGATTGAACACCAAATTGATTTCATGCCGGGAGCTTCCAATCTGAATCATCTTGCCTATTGAAGTAATCCTGGGGAGACAAAGGAACTTTAAAAATAAATGAACGAGCTGCTTGAAAAAGGCTATGTGCATGAAAGCCTTAGCCTTTGTTCCATTCCTGTTCTCTTAGTCCCAAAGAAAGATAGAACATGGAGAATGTGCATCGATTACCAAGCTATCAACAAGATTACCATCAAGTGCCGGCATCCTATCCCGCACTTAGACGACATGCTAGATGAGCTGTTGGAGCCTGATTATTTTCAAAAATTGATCTTAAAAGTGGTTACCATCAAATACGAATGCGCGAGGGAGACAAGTGGAAGACTGCTTTTAAGACTAAGCAAGGGTTGTACGAATGGCTCGTTATGCCATTTGGCTTAACGAATGTCCCGAGTACCTTTGTGAGGCTTGTGAACCATATATTGTGATCATTCATTGGTAGATTTTGTAGTTTATTTTGATGAAATTTCAGTTTATAGTAAATCTTTGGAAGAGCACGTGAAACACTTAAAAGCTATTTTAGAAGTTTTGAAGAAAGAAACCTTATACGCAAATATTAAGAAATACTCTTTTTGTACTGACAACATCATTTTTTTAGGTTTTGTAGTCAGCTCGGAAGGCCTTGAGGTTGGTCGAGACAAGGTGAAAGAGATCCAAGAATGACCCCGACCAAAAAACATCTCCCAAGTTAGGAGCTTCCATGGATTAGCCAGCTTCTATAGGTGATTCGTGCCAAACTTTAGCATGTTGGTTGTTCTTTTAACCTGGGTAATCTGTAAGAACTCTAGTTTTACTTGGGGAAAAGAACAAGAACATGCCTTTCTAAAAATCAAAGATTTTTTAACCCATGTACCTCTATTGTCTTTGCCAAAGTTTGATAAAACCTTTGATTTGGAATATGGTGCTTTAGGTATAAGGATTGGAGTGGTGCTAACACAAGATGGATGCCCAATTGCCTACTTTAGTGAAAAGCTCAACGGTGCTGCTTTAAACTACCCTACGTATGATAAAGAATTGTATGCTTTAATTTGGGCCCTAGAAACGTGGAAACAATATTTATGGCCCAAAGAGTTCATGATTCATACCGATCACCAGGCCTTAAAACACTTAAAGGGGCAGCACAAGTTGAACAAGCGACATGCCTAGTGGGTTCAATTTCTCAAATCCTTTCCCTACGTCATCAAGTACAAAAAAGGTAAAGATAATATAGTTGCTGATTCACTATCATGAAGGTATGCCTTACTTAAACATTTTGGATTCTAAATTGCTTGGATTTTTGCTTCTTAAGGATTTATATAAAAATGATTCTGATTTTGGTGAGGTGTATAGATTCTATGAGAAGGGAGCCTTTGAAAAGTTTTATAGGTATGAAGGTGACCTTTTTTGAGAAGGAAAGCTCTGCGTCCCTCAAGGATCCGTCCGAGAAGTTTTACTCAACGAGGCGCATAGTGGTGGATTGATGGGACATTTTGGAGTGATTAAGACTTTGGCCACAGTTCAATAACATTTCTATTGGCTGAAGATGAGACGAGATGTTGAACGACTCCGCGGACGATGCCTTTCTTGTAAAAAGGCTAAGTCTCAAATTAAACCACACGGTTTGTGTAAGCCTTTACCTGTTCTTGACACTCATTGGACTGATATATCTATGGATTTTGTATTAGGCCTTCCTAGGAGTAAGAACAGACGAGATTCCATTTTTGTTGTTGTAGATAGGTTTTCTAAGATGGCTCATTTTATTGCTTGTCATAAAACCGATGATGCTGTAAATGTTACTAACTTGTTTTTCAAAGAAGTGGTTAGGTTGCATTGCATGCCAAGAACCATCGTTTCTGACCGCGATGCAAAATTCCTTAGCCACTTTTGGAGGACTTTGTGGGGACGGTTGGGAACTAAGTTGTTATTTTCCACAACTTGTCATCCTCAAATGGACAACCAAATCGAAGTCGTCAACCGAACCCTATCTACTTTGCTTTGAGCAATTATTTAGAAAAACTTAGAGACGTGGGAAGAGTGTTTACCGCACGTTGAGTTCGCATACAATCGTTCCATTCACTCTGCTACAAAACATTCTCCTTTCGAAATTGTTTATGGCTTTAATCCATTAATGCCACTTGATCTAATCCCTTTGTCTTCTAATCAACTTGTGAATGTAGATGGAAAGCGTAAGGCTGAATACGTAAAACAACTACATCAGAAGGTGAGGGACAATATTGAAAAGAGAACCGAGGAGTACATGCAAAGGGCTAACAAAGGGCGAAGGGGTGTTGTTTTTGAACCGAGGGATTGGGTTTGGGTTCATATGCGCAAAGAAAGGTTCCCCGCACAAAGTCGGTCCAAACTACTTCCAAGAGGATATGGCCCGTTTCAAGTTCTTGAATGAATAAACAAAAATTCTTACAAATTAGACTTACTAAGTGAGTACAATATCAACGCGACTTTTAATGTATCTAATTTATCTCCTTTTGATCCAGGCGACGATTTGAGGACAAATCATTTTGAAGAGGGGGATGATACGAACTCGGATTAGGATTCAATCGAAGCCAATCAAGATTCCATCAAACTACCTAGTGGACCGATTACTTGAGCCCGTGCCAAACAATTCAAGGATGCAATTTCGGCTATGGCGGAATGAATTTGGAAAGAAGATAAAAAGGGTCTCATTAATCAAGTGTTGGACGGTTCAACAAATGACCTCTATAATCTTTTCAAGGCTTAATTTGAGACTAATTTAGCTAGCTAGTTTGGCTACTATTTCTTGGACATTTTAATTCCTTAGTTTTAATTTAATTATGCTTTATTTTCCTACAGCTTAATTACTTATCTGAATGTCTTGTGTACGTCATCATTGTTCGGTTTTAATATGCTGCATATTTATGTTTTGTCCTAGTACATTACAAATTAAAGTTGTGTCTTGTTTGACCAATAAATATGTTCAATTTAGGATAGATTTAATTTATGTTTTGTCTTTGTCAATTACATATTTATTGTGTTTTTTAGTTGTTTTAGTTGATTTCCTGACCGAATGTTTAATGTGTCTTAAATAGGTTGCTTAGGATGGCTGCTGGACATGCATGTACTTAGCCGATTCATTGAACTCATTTAATGAGAAGCATGCATCCGGTTGTACATGCATTGTGGAGCTAAAGTTTTTCACTTTCTTAGATGACTATTCAGCAAGGGAATGAATCTTATTGAATTTGTTCTTAAACTGAATAGCCAGCAAGTTCAATGACTATTCGGTTATTATTGTTCACATTTAAAGGCCCTTTATTACTGTCTGTTCACACCATGACTATTTGGATGCTTCTTTCTACATTCAATAGCTATGCATGCATTCGACTTCTTCAAGGATACCTTAATTCCTACTTTTAATGTCATCAACAGAATCAAGCTTATTCAGCTCAAGGCTGTTCGTGAACATCAATGGACACAGCAACTAGGTTGTTTGTGCACATCAATGGACACATCAATAAAGTTGTTCGGGCACCTCAATGGATAGCCAATCATTGAATTTGTTCCATGAATTTTTCCAACTAAAAATGAAGTCAACTTTAGCTCATTAACTTGTAATCATTAGAAGGCTATTCGACAGGACCTTAATCAGCCTATAAATAGCTCAAATGTTATCTTTGTTAAGAACTTTTAAACCTGAATGAAATTTAGTATACTTTGTGAGTTACTCACTCTCTTAGTTCTTCAAGATTCAAATTGACTTATTTAGCAACTAGTGGCGTAAATCTTGAATTGTTTCTAAACTTATTACCATTTCAGGTGTGGCGTTAAATTCAATACCGTAGGTTCCTTATCTCTTTATATAGTGGGTCACGGTCTGTTTTAAACCATTCCATTTCTAACTTAAAACCTATAAGATTCGGGTCTTTAACCATTGTTAAAGGTTCTATCTTGTTTTAAGTCCACTATCCATCCTACCATCACTTTTATTTTTTATTTTGAATCTGCTGCTTAAACAATTATTTTGTTTCAACTTAGCCAATTTTTTTGTTAAACAAGCCAGCTACTTAATTTAACGATCGGGCATCTTACGACTCAATTTTCAATCTCAATATGAGTTCGTATCACTTACTCAAGAAGTAAGATGCTAAACCAAGGCTAATTTGATGGATACTCTTACTCCAAGAATTTTACCTTCAGATCTAATATAGAAAAGGTATTGAAAATCAAATAGCTGATGATTTGTTGAGGTTGGAACAAAACTAGGTAGCTCATTCACTTGTTCCAATTAATGAAAATTTTCAAGATAAACATATCTTTGAGGTAAGTTGAATTCATGAAGTACCTTGGTTTACTGGTTATGCGAATTATTTAACATCTGGGATAATTCCTCGAGAAATGACATACCAACAAAGGAAGAAATTCTTTCATGATAGTAGGTATTATTTCCGGGAGGATCCATTTTTGTTTAAACAATGTGCAGATAACATAATCAAGAAGTGTGTAGTTGGAAGTGAAATTGATGAGATCTTGTATCCCTACCATTCATCCCCAAGTGGGGGACACTTTGGTGGTTCCCGCACTATAGCCAAGATTTTACAAATAGGATTCTATTAGCCTACAATGTTCAAGGATGCATATGTATATGTGAAAAATTGTGATAGTTGCCAAAGGTGTAAGAGTATGCCCCAAGATCAATCATGTGATAGTTGTAATAACATATTTGATTTACCGTGTTTATTAATATAAGGTGTTACCATTATTATTTCAGTTTCTTTTCTGTGTATATAAATAAACTGTTTTATAATAGTGTCCTGAGAATAATATGATTATTCTTAAAAGGTCCTTAGTAAAGTATTATTGTTGCTAGGACAACAATAATGCATTAAGGCTAACATGTAGTTGATTGATGATAAAGAGTTGCCATTGATATGGAGTGTCAAAATCAATGCATGAATATGTGTGTTAGAGAACAACATATTGGACTGACCCACTATGAGTATGGTTCTTGGATTATTATGTAATTGTCACAACATTACTCATAGTGATTAATATGTATATGATCCTCAGACTTGAAATCATCATTATCCTAATATCGTCAGTTGTATATTTTAATACAGTCAAATGTACACTGTAACTAGTTGTTTTATAAAGGCCGATGTTGGATATACCACAATCTCTGTAGAGGGATATGGTTGATCAATATAGGATAAGTCCCTCCTACATAATGGGAGTAATATCATAGGCCACTTGATTGACTGAGACTAGAAATGCGTGGCCATGCTCAAATAAGTTGATATGAGATGTCATACTTATTTGTATATCATAGTCTACTCAAGATATCAAGGAACATGGGATGGACTATGCAAGCTGACTATTCCATGACTTGTGTCCAATCCAGAGATAAAGGAATTAAGGGTTAATGCATGAAAAGGTTAATCGTAAAAATGTTATGTCAAATCATGATTTCTTGTAACTTATGTAGCAATGATGCATTGCTAGATGCCACTCATTGTTTGTAACATTAGAATTGTTCTAGTATTACTGCCAACGTTACAAGAACCTACAGGGTCACACTTTATGGTTGAAATGAACGGAATAAAACATAGTTGGTATTGTGTTTGGTTGTCACATGAATTAAATTAATTATAGAATTAATTTAATTGGGTAATCAAATATCGAACATATTATATGTACAAGGTTGTTGTACACATAATGAGAACATAGTTCTATTAATATATGAATTTGGTTCGTATATAAATTTAAATAAATATAGTTTACCGAAATCCTTGTTATCATTAATGTAATTATAATTTTCGATTTAAAACATTATTATATTTATTTATTTTTAATTATTATGTTCGATAAAAAATTTATGAATTATGATTCATAATATATATACCAATTATAAGAGGGTTAGAGAGAGTTTTAAAAAAAACCCTAAAAAATAAAATCCTAAAATTTTCGTTGTGAAGTCTAGCATCCGTCAAGCAAAGACTTCTCCAAAACAGTTTTGGGGATTTCTTCCGTTCATTGTCAAACTGGGTGGATTACGTAGAGGTCGAAATCACGAATGGTTGTGGCTTGGTTCGAGAGTAGATCAGAAACCTCATTACCGAGGCGTCGCTGTCTACTCAGTTTAAAGTTTCAGTAATTTCGAAACCTTTATTTCACCCCAATTCATTCCTCGCACATGGATCCATGGTTGGATCACCGAAAGTATTAATTTTTTACTGCGTCGTAGGGGTACCGACGTTCCAACAGTGGTATCAGAGCCACTTGTGTGATACGGACTCGGGTTTAAATACTTGGGTGATGAAATTGTATAAGATGCATGCTTTAAATTTATTATTTTTTCGACTGTTTAAATAGTTTAAGCATAACCTGATAACCGTTCCTTTCGATAATTGATTAAATGTTAATCATGGTGTTGTGGCCTATTTGGTTTTATGTTATTAGCTTTAAGTGTTAACAAATCTGTAATGAGGAGATGGTGGTATTTACAATTTCCAGTAAGACTTAAGTGGTTAGTGGAACAAGGGTTGTTCCGGTATGAAACCTCATGGATTAAAATCTTGGAAACACGATTCTATTGATAAAAGTTATCCAATCATGAGGTTTCATTTGGCTGGGGTATGCGGTTCGTACCGCGGGGGCTCGGCCTACTTCCTCTGACCACCTCAGACCCCATCTTCTTACAGTATGTTTTATAATAAGACTTGGTGGGCCATAAAAAGGATTGAAAGGATATTTTCTAATTCACCTTAGCAAAACTTTGAATTATGTATGCTATTTTTGACATGCACGGTGTTTGAAATGCATAGTTATAGCCCGATGTCCCATTTGATAAAAGGTTGTAATTTTTATAAATACAGCCTGCGTGTCGTGCCTTACTACTATTCTCTTGTATTTCTCTTCTCATCTTACTCCCTCGTATGTAAAACGAGTTTCTGCATATTGTAATTTGCAGGAGTTGCTGTGGGCTAGACGAGAAGGAAGATGGGCCAACTAGTGTGGACCGATAGCTTGTGAAACGGCTTACACCTTTAGGTTTCCTTTTGGTTCTCCCATTGGCTTGGGTTGAACCACCTTAGTTTATAGGCTATAACTATTGCATTTATTTATTGCTTTATTTATTCATGTATGAGATGCTATGGATGTCTAAAGCATGCCAAATTTTAAATATATTAAAATTTGATAATAATCAACCCCATTAATTGATGAGATCAATTAAAAGACAAAATGGACTAAAGTAGACCATAATTGGTGAGATGCAACAACCTTAATAAAATCCTTCTATTAAAATATTAAGTCGACACAGCCTTCTAATTTTGCCCTCGTTAAGGCCTCGATCAATACTGTGTAGGTTCTGCCAAAGCGAAGTACTAGTATTTATCTTGGTTAAACGCGAAGAATAAACAAGTAATATTCGCTGGTTAAAAATTGGTTAATGACTTAACTAGGTTACTCTAATAGGAGTAGAAACCTAGAGGCAAGTAATTTGGATAAATCATAAGATGATTAGAACAAGAGTTGTTCACCAAACATTAGGAATTACGTATGATGTAATTAGCAAGTGTTGCTTACCTAAATAACCAAAATCTTGAGAGTAAAGCCAAAGCTGACTTAAGAGGAGGTGAAATATGGATCTTTAACCCACTAGAAATACTTTCGAGAAAATCTTTTTGAAATTAATATATGAGGGTTATTAATTTTGAAATAAAATAGTGGGAACATATTTTAATAAAGTCATATTATTGATTGATATAAACTTGGTAAATTTACTCACACACATATTTTATAGTTGTAGATATGTTATGGCTGCAAACACTAATCACTCTCATTACGATCAGTCCTTGAGAAGGACAAATTGAATGGTTTGAACTTTCTTAACTGGTTCTGTAACTTAAGGATTGTCCTCAAACAAGAACGAAAATTATATGTCGTTGAACAACCACTTCCTAATGAACCACCCGTTAATGCCTCGAGGGCTAATAAAGATGCTTACAAGAAGCATCTCGATGACATGGTAGACATTGGATGTCTTATGCTTGCCACTATGAATCCTGAGCTTCAGAAGCAACATGATGACATGGTTGCTTATGATATGATTGAGCACCTGAAAGAACTTTATCAAGGGCAAGCACGGTAATAGAGGTTCGATACCTTTAAGGCCCTATTCCAATGTAATCTGGCTAAAGAAAGCCCAGTAGAACCTCATGTCCTTAATATGATTGGCTATATTGAAAGCCTGTCTAAGCTTGGGTTTCCATTGAGCCAAGAGTTGGCCACTGATGTTATTCTGCAATCGTTGCTGGATAGCTACAGCCAATTTGTCCTCAATTTCAATATGAATAAAATTGACAAGACTCTGCCACAATTGCTTAGTATGTTACGAACTACTGAAGGCAACATGAAAAAGGTTGGACCCAAGCCCATACTGATGGTCCGTAACAACAAAGGCAAGGGAAAGGCCAAAGATCAGACAAAGCCCAAGGGCAAAGGTAGGCCCAAGCCTGGAAAAGGAAAGGCTGACTGAAACCTAAAGGTAGGGTGTCTAAGGAAGGAAACTACTTTCATTGTGGTGTGACTGGACATTGCTAGCGGAACTGCCCTATCTATCTTATGGAAGTCAAGAAGGCAAAAACAAGCAGAATGTCTGCTTCAGGTATTTATGTTGTTGATATTAATTTATCAACTACTACTTCTTGGGTATTAGATACTGGTTGTGGTTCTCATATTTTTACTTCTGTACAGGGACTACAAAAGAGTAGAACTTTGGCTAGAGGAGATGTGGACCTGCGAGTTGGAAATGGAGCAAAATTTGCTGCATTAGCTGTGGGAACATATACTCTATCTTTACCTAGTGGACTTGATTTATGTTTAGAGGATTGTTATTTTGTGCCCAATTTGACTAAAAACATTATTTCAATTTCTTGTTTAGACAAAATTAGTTTTGAGATCATTATTAAGAATAATTGTTGTTCCTTTTATTTCAACAATGTTTTCTATGGTTCGGCGCAATTGATTAATGACCTCTATATTTTATATCAAATGAATCCCATTTACAACATAAATACTAAAAGATCTAAAATAAATGGCTCAAATCAAACTTATCTATGGCATTGTCGTTTGGGCCACATAAGTGAGAAATGCATATCCAAACTCCATGAAGATGGTCTCTTGGATTCATTTGTTTTTGAACAATTTGAAGTATGTGAATCTTGCTTGTTAGAAAAAATGACTAAATCTCCTTTTACTGGTAAAAGTGAACGAGCTAGTGATTTATTGGCCTAATACATTCTGATGTATGTGGACCAATAAATACATAGGCTAGAGGTGGATTTCAGTACTTCATTACTTTCACTGATGATTTCAGTAGATATGGGTATGTTTATCTCATGCGCCATAAGTCTAAGTCCCTTGAAAAGTTTAAGGAATTCAAAAATGAAGCACAAAAATAACTAGGAAAAACTATCAAGACACTTTGATCTGATCGAGTTGGAGAGTATTTGAGCCTAGAGTTTGATGATCTTTTGAAGGAATATGGGATTGTCTCACAACTTACTCCTCCTGGTACTCCTCAATGGAATAGAGTTTCTGAGAGAAGAAATCAAACTCTGTTAGACATGGTTCGATCCATGATAAGTCATGCTGATCTATCGACATCCTTTTGGGGACATGCACTTGAGACAACTGCTTTCACGCTATATGAGATGTGGACTGGGAAATGTCCCAGTATGTCTTTTATGAAAATTTAGGGTTACAAAGCTTATGTTAAACGTCAAACGTCTACTAAGCTTGAACCCAAATCTCAAAGGTGTATTTCTGTGGGGTATCCAAAAGAAACCAAAGGATATTATTTCTTTAATCCCACTGAGAACAAAATGCTTGTTGCTTGGACTGATGTCTTCCTAGAGAGAGAATTTGTTTCTAGAAAAGGAAGTGGGAGAAAGATTGAACTTGAAGAAATTCAAGAATCACAAGATACCACAAAACCAGAGATAGAACAACAGTAAATTCCACAAGAAATTGAGGAAAAAGAAACTGCGGTAGAAATACAACCACCACGCAGATCTTTAAGAGAACGCCATGCACTTGAGTGATATGGATTTCTCATTACAACGCATGGTGATGTTCTTCTTACAGATCAATATGAGCCTAGGACTTATCAAGAAGCGTTGACGAGCCCAGACTCTGAGAAATGGCTTGAGGCCATGAGATCTAAGATGGATTCCATGTATGAAAACCAAGTATAGACTTTGGTTGACCCACCCGAAGGGGTTAAACCTATAGGGTGCAAGTGTGTTTTCCAAAAGAAAACCGACATGGATGGTAATGTACAAACATACAAGGGGAGATTAGTCACTAAAGGTTTTTGCCAAATTTATGGTGTTGACATTGATGAAACCTTTTCTCCTGTAGCTATGTTTAAATCCATTAGGATCTTGCTCGCCATAACTGCATTTTTATGACTATGAAATCTGGCAGATGGACGTCAAAACAGCTTTGCTTAACGGGAAAGTTGAAGAGGATGTGTACATGACACAACCTGAAGGTTTTGTCAATCTAAAGGATGCTAGAAAGATATGTAAGCTACAAAGATCCATTTATGGATTAAAGCAAGCTTCTCGAAGTTGGAATCTTCGTTTTAACAATGCAATCAAAGAGTTTGGTTTTATCAAAAATGAAGATGAGCCATGTGTTTACAAGAAAGTTAGTGGGAGCACTATCACATTCTTGGTACTGTATGTGGATGACATACTTATAATGGGAAATGACATACCTACCTTGCAGTCTATTAAAACTTGGTTAGGAAGTTGTTTTTCTATGAGGGACTTGGGCGAAGCCACTTACATCTTAGGAGTCAAGATCTATAGAGATAGATCAAGACGACTACTAGGTCTAAGCCAAAGTACATACATAGATAAAGTACTGAAAAGGTTCAGTATGGAAGAATGTAAGAGAGGATTCCTACCTATGAGACATGGTATTTCACTCTCGAAGGAAATGTGTCCTTCAACTCTACAAGAGAGAGAACGCATGCGTAAGATTCCATATGCTTGCGCTATTGGATCTATCATGTATGCCATGTTATTTACCTGTCCAGATGTCTTATATGCCTTAAGTATAACGAGTGGGTACAAAGTATATCCCGGTGAAGGTCACAGAACCACAATCAAGAATATCCTTAAGTACTTAAGAAGAACTAAGGATACGTTCCTAATATATGGAGATGAGTAAGAGTTAAGTGTAAAAGGTTACACTGATGCCAGCTTCCAAACCGACAAGGACGATTCTCGATCACAATCAGGTTTTGTGTTTTGCATTAATGGTGGTACTGTGAGCTGGAAGAGTTCAAAGTAAAACACAGTAGCTGATTCTACAACAGAGGCTGAGTATATTGTAACCAGTGAGGCAGCAAAGGAAGCAGTGTGGATCAAGAAGTGCATTACTGAACTAGGGGTTGTGCCTATCATATCAGATGCTATAGAACTCTGATGTGATAATAATGGAGCCATTGCACAAGCTAAAGAACCCAGATCTTACTAGTGATCCAAACATATACTTAGGCACTACCATCTTATTCGATAGATTATCGATCGAAGAGATGTAGAGATATGCAGAGTACCTATAGATGATAACATTGCTGATCCCTTGACCAAGCCTCTAACACAGCAGAAGCATGATCGTCACACTAAGTCGCTTGGTATTAGATATATGAGTGATTGGTCTTAGTGTTAGTGGGAGATTGTAAGAGTATGCCCAAAGATCAATCATGAGATTGTTATGTCGAATCATGATTTCTTGTAACTTAGGTAGCAATGATGCATTGCTAGATTCCACTCATTGTTTGTAGCATTAGATTGTTCTAGTATTACTGCTAACATTACAAAAACCTAAAGGGTCACACCTTATGGTTGAAATGAACAGAATAAAACATAGTTGGTATTGTGTTTGGTTGTCACATGAATTAAATTAATTATAGAATTAATTTAATTGGGTAATCAAATATCAAACATATTATGTGTACAGGGTTGTTGTACACATAATGAGAACATAGTTCTATTAATATATGAACTTGGTTCGTATATAAATTTAAATAAATATAGTTTACCGAAATCATTGTTATATTTAATGTAATTATAATTTCGGTTTAAAATATTATTATATTTACTTATTTTTAATTATTATGTTCGGATAAAAAATTTATGAATTATGATTCATTATATATACCAATTATAAGAGGGTTAGAGAGAGAGAGTTTTAAAAAACCCTAAAAATAAAATCGCAAAATTTTGCTTGTGAACTCTAGCAGTCGTCAAGCAAAGAATTCTCCAAAACAGTTTTGGGGATTTCTTCTATTCATTGTTAAACTGGGTGGATTACGTAGAGGCCGGAATCACGAAAGGTTGCAGCTTGGTTCGATAGTATATCAGAATATTCGTTGCCGAGGCGTCGCTGTCTACTCAGTTCAAAGTTTCGGTAATTTTGAAACATTTATTTCACCCTGATTCGTTCCTCGCACATGGATCTATGGGTTGGATCGCCGAAAGTATTAATTTTTTACTGCGCCGTGGGGGTACCGGCGTTCCAGTAGTGGTATCAGAGCCACTTGTGTGATACAGACTCAAGTTTAAATACTTGGGTGATGCAATTATATAAGATGTATGCTTTAATTTTATTACATTTTCGACTGTTTAAATCGTTAAGCATAACCTGATAATCGTTCCTTTCGATAATTTTAGAGGTAGAATTATTTGATGTATGGGATATTGATTTTTTAGGCTTATTTCTTTCTTCTTATGGTAACATGTATATCTTAGTAGCTGTGGATTACGTATCCTAATGGGTTGAAGTCAAGGAATACTCAATGAATGATGCTAAGGTTGTCATGCGATTCCTATATAAGCATGTGTTTACATGGTTTGAGACTCCTAGAGTTATAATTAGAGATGAAGGATCTCATTTTGTAACTAAATGACTTAAGTGGTTGCTTGAAAAGTATAATGTGAAACACAAGTTTGCCACTGCCTATCATCCATAGTCAAATGGGCAAGTTGAATGGGTAAATCGTGAGATCAAAGGTATCCTTGAGAAGGTAGTGCGACCTAATAGAAAAGATTGGTGTCCAAGGCTTGGTGATGCTCTATGGGCCTATCAAACTACTTTTAAGATACCGTTAGGAATGACTCCTTATTGGTTAGTCTTTGGAAAGACATGCTATTTGTCATTTGAGTTGGAAAATAAAACTCACTAGGTCTTGAAATAATTAAATTTGGATCTTAAGCTAGCCAGTGAGGGAAGGATTTTACAACTGGATGTGCTTGAGGAGTTGAGATTATTTTCATATACAAATGCTAAGATGTATAAAGAAAAGACTAAAAGATGGCATGACAATCATATACAACTTTGGGAATTCAAAAAAGGTCAAAAAGTGTTGTTGTTTAATTCAAGGCTAAGTTTATTTCCTGGGAAGCTCAAATCTCTATGGACTAGACCACTTATCATTCATAAAGTTTATCCATATGGAGCTATAGAATTGCACAACAAAAATGGATATATGTTTAAAGTTAATGGTCAACGTCTCAAACACTATTGGGATGGTGAAATTCAGCGAGTTGAGACCTCGTTCAATTTAATAGACCCTTGATTTTTCACATTTTTATTTTTAATACGCATATTTAGAAATTATTTTTCTTGAATTAGTACAATAAATTAATTCTGTCTAAGGAGATTGGAACTTAAGCGGGACCATTTGTGACCTCTCCAACCTTTCCTGGGAATTAAGTTGATGTAATTTTCCGAGAAGAAATTTTCTAAGTAATCCAAAAACTTTATTTTTTTATTCTTATTTGCAAATTTTAATTTTAGTTGTTTTTTTGTTTAATAAGAGGGACAATTTAGCCCAAGTACTAACCAGTTTATTTTTAGTTAAGTTTAATTTTTTCAGTATAGCAAGTAATTGCAGTTGGGCTTGAGGCCCAGAATAGTAAAGAAGAGGAAATTACCTATCAATTGTCGTCCATATATCTCCCAAAACCCTAGAATTTTGCCACCATCTTTTATGTTTGCTGCCCAAGTAACCCCTTGTAGCTAAATTTTAGCTAAGTTTTACCTTAATCTACTACTATATAAACCCCTCTTTACCATCATATTTTTCACAACCATTCAAGCAATTAGCTTTAACCCTAGCCACCCACCTTTCTTCTCATTACCGTCAGCCTCAAATACTGAAAGTTTCCCCCAACTTTCCTTCATTGTCGTAAAACCCTCCTATCACCATAGCAACACTGTCATCGAAACAACCTTGTTGCCGCCGCAACACCGTCACCGTCATTGATTACTTCACTTTGCTTGAGGGCCCAAGTAAGATCAAAAGCAAACCTAAAGAACCTTATGTTTACAGTTGCATAACAAGGCATGACCTTGAAAGGTTAGTGTAGAATGTTGAATTATTGAACCAAGTTGAGCCAGATGGACGAAATGAACTAGAATCTGATAAGATGTGAACCAACTGAACTAAAAGCTGATTCAATAAATGAAACGGAAGAGGAAAAAACTAAAGAGGAACCAAACAACCTTGAACTAAGGGTGGAGCCAAATGTTGCTAAGCCAGTGGAGCCAAGTTTTAATCATGAGTTGACCATTTTGACTTCTTCAAACACTATGAAGAATTCAAAATTTGCAACTATGATGGATATGTGAAAATTCATGCATAATCAATAACAAGCTTACTAGATATCTGCGAAAGTTAGAGATGATACCATACAAAATATTTTTAAGAATATCTCTAACGATTTTTTTCTTGAGTTTCCAGATCATATCTTCGAGCCATTATAAGAGGAGACTATGGGCTCAAGAGTGACAATGAGGGGAAAAGAAAAATGATGCGATCTCAGCCAAGGACTCAACAAAAACCGCTTGTGACCCAATTGAGCTGCTAACTAGACCAAAAACTCGTGCCCGAGCCAAGAGATTCAAGAAAGCTATCTCGGTACTTGTTGATCAAGTTTGGGTAGAACTGTAGAAGGATTCATTGATCGAGCTTGGGAATGCCCTCCATGCGTCCTATGCACCTTGCTTCAAGCTAATTTTAATTTTAGCTAACTAATTTGACTTTTAGAATAAGGACTTAATTTTATTTTAGTTAATTTAGTTACTTAAGTTAAACATCATTAATAGTTCGGACATCATTAATTTTTATCTTTCATTAAGTATTAGTTTGGACAACATTAATATATGTTTTACATTCGGTCTTAAGTCAGACATTATAATTGTGTGTCTAAGTTTAATACAAATTAAGTTATGTTTTCAGTTTGTCTTAATATTGCATTTAATCGAGTCTTCAATTTGTCTTTTAGGTTGTTCACATTGGCAGTTGGACATGCATGTATAGTTTCAGATACATTGGACCGAATCTATGAAGGAACATGCACCAGGATGTTCATGAATATGGGAGCTGCTGGGTACACTCTTCCAAGTGACTATTCGTGAAAAGCTATGACATCAATTAAGCCACACTTGAACTGAAGAACTAGCTACTTTGTTCACACTAAAGGAACCATCTAAATTCTGATGTTCACACTAAGGACTTTTCAGGCGCCCCAAGAAGCATTTAAAAGTTGCATGCACATTCAGTGAACCAAGGAGGCATTTATTCATGTTCATAACTATTCTTGACTGATCAAGCTCCTTGTTTTTTCAGCTCAACTTTTAAGTCTACTGAATTGACTTCTTGGGAATTTTAATTGACAAAGCTGATGGCAACTCTCATATCTAGATGTCTTCAATGAATTAATCAACTAAATCAATAGACTACCAGCTTTACTTAATCTTATTGTATCTTGCCAGCTCGGATGGCCAGTTCACAGCCTATAAATATTTGACTTGTAACTTGTAGATCTAATTGTGAGTTGTTCAACTCTCATTGTTCTTTTGTGACTCAAATTGTTTTATCTAGCAAAGTCTAGTGGCGTCAATCTGTTTCATTTGTGAACTTATCACTTTTATAAGTGTGGTTCATCTATACTGTTTGGTTCCTATCTCCAATAGATAGTAGGTCCCTGTTAAATCTAACCACCATTTTCACCTTAAGAGCTCATCTAAGAATTGGGTCGATATTCTTTAATATTGGTTCATTCTTCAGCTGTTAAGATCATCTCAATTCATCCATCTACCATAACAACTATCCACTTCTTTTGCTAAGCCTATTTTTCTTTAAAATAAGCTTTTGTTAAACGAAGCCCTTACTACTTAATTTTACGATTGGGAACACAAGCGACTCAAATCAACCAACGAATTCGAGATCACATCATTTGGTATCAGAGCTGGTTAAAATTAAGGAAGTACTGTCGTTTATCACTCTTGGGGTTGCAGCTCAAAAAAATTTTAAAAAAATATTTGAGTAAAAAAATACAAACAAGACTGTAGCAAATACATATTTGGAATTACAAAAGGGAAGTTTCAGATTTGCAAGTTTAAAAAAAAGCTAGCTTGAGAGTGTTATTTCCTGATTTCATATTTTTCTTTGCCCAAAACATTTTCAGCCACATTTCCATTAATCTTTTTTTCTTACAAGCCTACCCTATTACCCAACATCAATCCTACCTTTACATCAATTTTGAAGCCAACTCCACAAAGATTTGCTATTAAGCCTAAGGTAGTCACCAAAGAACTTTGAAAAACAAACAAGAGTGGTAAAAGGCAAGAGAGGTGAGACTATCAAAGTGATAAAAGCCAAGCATGAGTGTAAACATGAGTGGAGTGCACAACTTTATTTCTTTTTTAGGGAATTGGTGAGATTTGTGGTGAGGATAAAACATTATGTCACGCAGTCTGGAAAGGAATTTTGCTGGTGCTGGTGGTGTGCCCGATTTGGCATACCAAGCTCTCATTTGAGAAATGGACCGATTGCTACAACGATTATTAGAACCGATGCAAGAGCAATTGGACTAACTCGAGGAAAGAACCCAACATGAACGAACTCCTCCAAACCCAAGGAGAGAGTGAGGACGACCTTGGCAAAATCAAGACGATCTCTACGAGCCTAGTGAAGTGGAGAGCGATCAAGCCTCCAATCGAAGTGAGAGATGGTGATGCTTGGAACTGAGGGCCGAGGGAGCGAGACCGAGTGGATGACGACCTCAAAAACATTAAGATGGCAATTCCACCATTCCAAGGGAAAACTAATCCGGAGGCGTACTTGGAGTGGGAAAAGAAAATCAGACTTATGTTCGAATGTCATAACTATTCGAAAGGTAAAAAGGTTAAGCTTGTTGCTATAGAGTTTTTTGATTATGCCATCATTTGGTGGGATCAGCTTACCATGAGCTGGAGAAGAAGTGGTGAACGATCGGTCTCAACTTGGGCCGAAATGAAGGCCATCATGAGGAAAAGGTTCATTCCAGCCTATTACCACTGCGAGTTGTACCAAAAATTGCAAAACCTTAACCAAGGGAACCGGAGCATAGAAGATTACTATAAAGATATGGAAGTAGCCATGATCTGAGCTGATGTCAAGGAGGACCGAGAGGCTACCATGCCAAGATTCCTTGTTTGTTTAAATCGAGACATGCCCAATATAGTGGAGTTACAACATTACGTTGAGATTATTGACATGGTGCACATGGCGATTAAAGTGGAAAAGCAATTAAAAAGAAAAGGTGCCACTAGATCTTATTCTAACTCTACTTCTACCTCAAAGTGGGGACAAGGTGCCAGCAAAAAGGACGCCTCCTTTCGAAATAAGGAGACCGTTGGAGCCACCAAGCCTAACAAGTTGAGTAGAGAATCCATTAAAGGTAAAAATGAGTCTGTACCAAATCAGACCCGAGACATCAAGTGCTTTAGATGTGTTGGGAGGGGTCATATTGCCAGCCAATGTCCCAATTGAACCGTGATGATTCTAAGGGATGACAGGGAGATCGAGTCTGAACTAAAATAAGAAGAACCCGATGCATCTACTAATGAAGAGGAAGACTTGGAGTATGCTGTAGAAGGAGAAGCACTAGTTCTTAAGAAGAGTTTGAGCCTCCAAAGCATGGAAAATGATCAGCAGCGTGAAAACATTTTCTATACGCGATGCCATGTCCAAGGCAATGTTTGTAGCATAATAATCAATGGAGGTAGCTGCATGAACATTGCTAGCAGCATAATGGTAGAAAAACTTGGCCTAACAACCATGAACCATTCACATCCTTACAAGGAGAACTTAAAGTTACTAAGCAAGCTGTTGTCGCCTCCTCCATTGGCAAATATAGTGATGAAGTGGTGTGTGATGTGGTGCCAATGCACGCTGGCCATTTTCTATTGGGAAGACCGTGGCAATTCAACCAGTGAGTAACCCATGATGGTTACACCAATAGGGACACATTCAAACATCTAGGAAAGAACGTAACTCTAGCGCCACTTACTCCAAAGTAAGTGTACGAATATAAACTTAAATTGAAAAATTCCATTGAAAAATTGAGAGTAAATGATCAAAAAAAGAGTGAGAAAAACAAAGAGTGTGTGATGCAAACACGAGAAGAAAAGGAAAGAAAAAGAGAGAGTGATTCTGGAAAATGGAATTTCTATGCAAAAGAGAGAGAGATTAGAAATTCCTTGTTGCTAAAACAACCTATGTTTGTACCCATGTACAAGGAAAGTTTGATGGGAACTAATGATTTAATTGACACCCTGCCTTCTTTTATTGTGACTTTGTTGCAGGAATTTGAAAATATATTTTCGGAGGACATTCTGAGTGGTCTACCACCTATTTGAGGAATCAAGCATCAAATCAATTTTGTACCCAGAGCCGCGATATCAAACCGACTAGCCTATCGAAGTAACCCCGAAAAAACCAAGGTGCTTCAAAGGCAAGTGACCAAATTGCTAAAAAAAGGGTACGTTCGAGAGAGTCTAAGTCTGTGTGCTGTGCCCGTACGTTTGGTGCCTAAAAAAGATGGCTCTTGGCGCATGTGTGTGGACTACCGAGCCATCAACAAGATCACCATCAAAAACAGGATCCAATTCTACATCTAGATGATATGTTGGATGAACTAAATGGTGCTCAACTATTCTCCAAGATGACCTCAAGAGTGGCTATCAGCAGATTCGAATGAGGGAAAGAGATGAATGGAAAATCGTATTAAAAAAACATGGTTTGTACGAGTGGTTGGTTATGCCTTTCGGCCTAACTAACACACCAAGTACCTTCATGTGTTTAATGAATCATATCCTTCGATCTTTTATTGGTAAATTTGGTGTGGTTTATTTTGATGATATCTTGGTTTAGAACTTTCTTCTAGGACGATTCTTTTAAGAACACTTTGTAGCCGACTTGAAATTCTATGTCTTTTTTTTCAAATCCGCATAGGATTCTATCGATCCGAAGATGCTTTCGAACTGTCTCAAATCACTTTAACCTTTTCTTCAGTTTCTCGTATCAAAACAACCCCACGAAGCTTTTTCTCACTGAGCTTAGTCCAATACAATGGAGTTCGATACTTTTAACCATATAAAGCTTCGTAAGGTGTTATCTTTATGCTCGATACTTTCAACCATATAAACCAATTAACGGTAGAAATCTCTCCCAGTTACCTTCGAACTCTAAAACACAGCATCGAAGCATATCCTCGAGTATCTGAATTGCTAACTTGAACTGAAAATCGATCTGAGGATGACACGTGGTGCTAAAATGAAAACGAATACCTAGAGCCTCATGTAACTTGCTCCAAAATCGATATGTAAACCGTGAATCCCTATAAAAACAATTGAAACTGGCACCCCGTGCAATCTGACAATCTCAGCAACATATAACTCTACTAATCTCTTGAGAGTATAATCTATATGCACTGGAATGAAATGTGTAGATTTCGTAAAACGATCAACAATGACCCAAACACCATCTTTCCTTTTGAGAGATAAAGGCAATCTTGATACGAAATTCATCGTGACACGTTCCCATTTCCACTCTAGAATCATCACTGGCTGTAGAAAACCAGAAGGTACCTGATGTTTAGCTTTAACTTGCTGACAAACTAAACATCTCAATACTAACTGTGAGATCTCACGTTTCGTACTTGGCCACCGGTACATTTGTTTCAAATCACCGTACATTTTATTACTACCAGGATGAATAGACAAGCTACTATTGTGAGCTTCCTGCAAAATCTTTTGGACGAGATTAGAATTTCTTTGCACACAAATTCTATCTTTAAAATACAAACTATTATCGGACCCAATTTGAAAGTCTGAATTAGGAGTTGTCTTAATCTGTTTTCGTTTACTTATCAACACATTATCACATTTTTTAGCTTCTTAAATTTGTTGCGAAAACATCAGTCTAGCTTTCAACTCAACTAAAATAGAACCATCATCAATCAAAGTCAACTGTGTGTTCAAAGTTCACAAAGCAAATAGAGATTTTCTACTCAAAGCATCTGCAACAACATTAGCCTTTCTTAGATGATAATCAATGATTAAGTCGTAGTATTTCAATCTCGAGCCATCTATGCTGTATCAAATTTAAATCTTTCTTTGACATCAAGTACTTCAAACTTTTATGATTCGTAAAGATATGACATTTTTCTCAGTACAAATGGTGTCACCAAATCTTCAAAGCAAATAAAATCGCTGCAAGCTCTAGATCATGCGTCGGATAATTCTTTTCGTACAGTTTCAACTGTCTAGAAGCATATACTATCACTTTACCCTCTTGCATTAAAACACAGCCCAATCCGTTTAACGATGCATCATTATAAATTACAAATTCTTTACCCGACTTTAGGTGACCTAACACTAGTGCTTCGGTTAACAATACTTTCAATTGATTGAAGCTTTGTTGACACTTCTCATACCACTAAAACTTAACATATTTTTATAACAATTTCGTTAATGGTGTAGCAATCATCGAGAATCCTTTGATGAATCTTCTGTAATATCTAGCTAAATCTAGAAAACTTCTAACCTCAGATGTATTTCTCAGAGGCTTCCAATCCACAACGATCAAAATTTTGCTCGGATCAACCTTAATAACATCAGCCAATACAGCATGTCCGAGAAATCTGACTTCCTGAGGCTAGAATTCATATTTTCTAAACTTCGCGAATAATTATTTTTCCCGCAAAGTTTGCAAAACAATTCTCCAATGCTCGACATTCTCTGTCTCATCCCGTAAATAAATCAAAATATCATCAATGTATACCACCACGAACCTGTTTAAATACGGTCTAAAAATTTTGTTCATCAAATCCATAAATACTGCAAGTGCATTAGTCAAACCAAATGGCATCACAAGAAATTCATAATGTCTGTACCAAGTCTTAAACACGATTTTCGGCACATCTTAGTCTTTAACTCGCAGCTGATAATAACTAGAACAAAGATCAATCTTTGAGAACATTGTCGCACCTTTCAACTGATCAAACAGATAATCAATATGCGGCAATGGATAATTAATCTTGATCGTAAATTTGTTGAGCTGTCGGTAGTCAATACATAATCGCATAGACCTATCTTTTTTCTTAACAAATAGAACAGGTGCACCCCAAGGAGAAAAACTAGGTCGAGCAAAACCCCTATCTGTCAACTCTTGCAACTGCGCTTTAAACTCTTTCAACTCTATAGGTGCCATTTTATAAGGAGTTGTCAATATCATAGATGTTCTCGACAGTAATCAATAGTAAATTCAACCTCTCTGATCGGTAGTAACCCAGGTAACTCTTCTGGAAACACATCTCAATATTCACATACCACTAGAACTGATTCTAGCTTCAACTCAGATACTCTAGAATCAAATATGTAAGCCTTCACAGCCTTTTTATCATATATTTGTGGTGACATAGATGATATCACATTAGATACACATCCAATCTATCTGATTCAATCTGAAGCTTTTCATTGTTCTGACACTTTAACACAATAAGCTTTCGTATATATTTCACAATGGCATTATGCAAAGTCAACCAATCCATACCCAATATCACGTCCAGCTCATCAAAGGGTGATAACATCAAATCAGTTAGAAAGTTGCAACCCCAAATAATGTTACAGTAGTTTTGAATATCTCTAGTAAGCTTATTGTTGCCACTACATATGTTGAATTAGGTCCATCAACTTTGACAGCTCATCACGAAGATCTGAGCGAGGTGATTGAGTTGAGGTTGCCATATCAGGTTCAGTTATTGGTTCCATTGGTTCTACCTTATTAGGGATTTCAGCAGACGGCATCGGTTCGATCTCTATGGGATATTTTTCTTCTTCTTTGGGATCCTCACTTAATTCAACTCATTGCTGTAGAACAAAATCTTCGGCTATTCGGTAGAGGTCCCAATTTGAGATTGTGTCCTGGCTATAAGATGTCTTCTTTACGTTTGCAAGAATTTTAGCTTTCAAGCACAAAATTGTTATCGTAAAGGGGAAGTATCCTGGGCCAGAACATCTAGCGGCACAATTTTTCATTTCTATCTAAATGATTTTTCCCAAATCAGTGGTCTTTTCCGTTAAAATCAAGTATAACAAGACCATTCACTCTAATGAAATTGTAGTTGCATGTAAAATAGGCATAAGGCTAAATCAAATGAAATAGAACCATACATTCGCTAGTGGTGTCAAATATTCTCTACGACAAGTGTGAGTTTGATGCTTTGACATTGTCCACATAGAACCCGAAACTTTAAGTTCCTCGAGAATTTCTTGCAATTTTCTAGCCTCAATATTTCTCATCAAAGAAGAATATTCGTCGTCTTCAAAATCAGGTAATTCAAAAGAATTCGTTAATAACATTTGAGCTTATTGGTACCTTGATTCCTCGGATAAAAACTTCTGTTAGTTTGCTTGAGGTCAAATTTGTATAAAATTCACGAACTAACTCTTCATTTGCACTAAGTCGTTTCTCACAAAATAATTCCCAATTGAGGGATTCAACAACTTGTCGAAGGTGCACCATGAAATCAATATAATTGTTTTCTTTCAGTGTAAAGCATTTTTCTGGGAGCATTTGCTGATTTTGAAGATGTTATCGTATCTCGCTTTAGCTTTTTCAAAGTGGAATCTGTTTTGTGATTCTTCAACTTGGACAGAAGCAGGAGTTCTTTTGTGAGGAATGATTAACCTGAATATAAAATGAAAGTAAATATTTTCACTAAAATTTAATTAACCTAAAATTTTAACAATTCATGAAATTTGAAAGTGTAAATAATTAAATTAAAATTTAAGAGAAAAATAATTTCTTACCACCTTTGTGTAAAGAAAAATAAGAATCTGATAATAAAAATTAAATTGGGAGCAAAATAATTTGAATGAGGGTTGGTTGGAAGGTGATCGTGATAATGGTAGCGGTAAGTTTTTAATGGTGATTAGGTGTAAGAGTGACAAGGGTCTTGCGGTTTGTGTAAGGGTGCGAACGGATAGGAGGAAGGAACAGCAGTAGCACGCAGGGCTGGTGCGCAAGCAAGGTGCGAGCAGGTGCGCAGGCTGGTACATCGTGCAAGGCCTGGCGTGCGCTGTAGCAGCAGCGCACGGGAGTTGTTGAGTAGGTGACCCAAGTGCGTGTGCGCTACTGGTGGTTAGAAGTTGTGGCAATAGGTGGTTTTGGATGCTAAGGTCGACAATGGAACGAGTGTATGGGGAAATTTGATGAATGGTGTGAATAATTGATGAAGGAGATGGTATTTAAAGTGATAGAAGGTAGGAGTTCAATTAGAATTCTTAGAACAAATTAATACTAAAATATTCTAAGTCCTAATTCCATACAAAGTTAATAACAATTAATAATTAATATGATATATATTACAATATTATTTGCTATTACTTTATTT
Source organism: Gossypium hirsutum (assembly GCF_007990345.1). NCBI lineage: Eukaryota > Viridiplantae > Streptophyta > Magnoliopsida > Malvales > Malvaceae > Gossypium > Gossypium hirsutum. The sequence continues at coordinate 22,472,900 of NC_053448.1, read as the reverse complement.
ATTGAAATAAAAACTCTTAATTAAAATATGATAAAATTTAAACTAATTCTATTTCCATACAAAGTTCATAATAATTAATATACATTAGAATAAATATAATTAGGTATTAGTTATTATCATCTTATTTATTAAAATTAAATTAAAAAATTATTTTAGCTGCTTTTAAAGATATTTACAAAAAGAGATAGTTAATTTCAATATTTACAAAAAGAACAACCAAATTTTGCAAATAATTATATACCTAAATTTAAAGAAAATTTTAAAATTGAGCTTCAATTAAAACTTGGATCAAAATTGACCCTTTTATTTGACAACTAAAAATTTATTTTGCCATTTAGGGAATAATTTCTCAGAAGATTATGTTAAAATCAATTCCTAGGAAAGATTGGAGGGGTCACAAGCGGTCCCACTTAAGTTCCAATCTCTTAGACACAATTTATTTTAACACACTAATCCCGAAAATATACCCTAAATAATTTATTTAAAAGAAACAAGAAAAATTAAGATATGATAAAATGAATGAGACTTTATCCCGTTACATTTTATCTCCCCAGTAATGTTTTAAGTGTTAAGCATTAACTCAAAAATTACCTCCCTTACCTTGAAGTTCAACAACTCCATATGAAAAAACATGATGAATCGTAAATGGACAGGACCAACGTGATTTCAACTTACCTAGAAAAAACCCTAATCTGGAATTGAATAACAAGACTTGCTGACCTGCTTCAAATTCTCAAACTCAAATGTGCTTGTCATGCCATCTTTTAAGTCTTTCCTTGAATAGTTTGACATTCTCATGTGAGAACATTCGGAACTCTTCTAACTCGTTGAGTTGAAGCATCCGTTTTTCTTTAGCAAGCTTAAGATCCAAGTTGAGTTGTTGGAGAGCCCAGTAAGCTTTATGTTCTAACTCCAAGGGAAAATAATAGGCTTTCCCAAAAACCAACCTATAGAGTGACATCCCTAAAGGTGTCTTGTATGTTGTCCTGTAGGCCCATAAAGCATCGTCCAGTCTTTTGGACCAGTCTTGTCGGTTTGGACAAACTACCTTCTCGAGTATGCCTCTTATCTCTTGTTTAGCCAATTCAGCTTGCCCATTTGTCTGTGGATGGTAAGCTGTGGCAACCTTGTGCTTCACTCTATGTTTATTAAGTAACCATTTCAGCCGTTTGTTCAAAAAATGGGACCCCTCACCGCAGATGATGGCCCTAAGAGTACCAAACCTTGTGAACACATGTTTCTGCAAAAACTTCATCACAACCTTAGCATCGTTCGTCGGATATGCCTCGGTCTCAACATATTTAGATACATAGTCTACTTTTACCAATATGTACTTGTGACCAAAAGATGGAGGGAAGGGACCGAGAAAGTCAACACCCCAAACATCAAATAATTCTATGTCAATGATGTTTATTCGGGGCATCTCATTTCTATTGGTGATGTTTCCAACCCTTTGGCATCGATCATAACTATTTACATAGTCATATGCATCTTTGAATAGCATTGGCCAAAAGAATCCCCCTTGCAATACTTTGGCTGCAATACGTGTACCTCTGAAGTGTCTCCCACTCGGAGCTGTATGGCAATGATATAAAATCTCATGTACTTCCTCTTCTGCCACGCATCTCCTGATCATTTTATCTGCACATTTTTTGAACAAATATGACTCTCCCAAAAATAGTACTTCATATCGTGAAGAAAATTTTTCTTTTGTTGATACGTCTTATCAATCGGCATCAAACCATGAGCTAAATAGTTAGCAAAATCAGCAAACTAATGAGTATTATGGACATGATTTACCTTAAGTATGTACTTATCTGGAAATGTCTCTTGAATTGGTATAAGTGGAGAATTTCCTTCTTGTTGCTCTAATATGGACAAGTGGTCTGCTACTTGGTTTTCTATTCCCTTTCGATCTTAAATTTCTAGATCGAATTCTTGGAGTAGAAGTGCCCATTGGATCAACCTCGATTTAGCATCTTTCTTGGCAAGTAAGTACTTAATTACTGAATGATCCGTATAAACAGTCACTTTGGTACCTATAAGATAATATCAAAACTTGTCAAAAACAAATACAATAGCAAGTAACTCTTTCTCTGTTACCGTATAATTCAATTGAGCTCCCGTCAGAGTCTGACTTGCATAGTAGATGGGATGAAAAACTTTGTTCCTTCGCTGGTGTAACATCCCAAACTCGGCCAAGAAGTTAGTCCCGTATCTGGCGTGTGACATTGAAGTGCTTTTCGAAAACCATGTTTTCATTAAAAACCTTTCTTGAAATTTCCAACTTCCTGCCATTTAAAACTTGTATAAAACCTCAGTTTGTGTTTTTTTCTTTTTAATCGAGGTTTATTAAAAAAAATTTCCTTCAAAACCTTATTGTTGCGGAAGCTTAAGTTTAAGCAAATGATTTACGAAAACATGATATTTAAAAATTGAGGTGCGAAAACGTAGTGTTAGAAAACAGTTATTGTTTTGGAAAACCGAGTTCTACTCCTAGGAAATATAAATCACGTCAAATCCAAAATTTAAAATCCAAAAATTATAGAGGCCTTATTACAACCCGAATCAAAATCAAATTGCTTAAGTAAATGAGAAAAACAGTATAAAACAAATGCAGTTGTGTGGCCCTCTCCGAGTCCTTCGCAACTCTGAACCGTCTAACGCTGGGGATTACCTGAAAGGTTAAAAACGGGGTGAGTTTATGAAAACTCAGTGTGTACCCTTATTAAAGAAACATAATTAGTCTAGGTCTGAGCCTTTTAATAGTATCAGTACGGTGAGGCCTTAGCCCAATTCAGTAACGGTGGCAATTGGGCCTTAGCCCCCATCAACCTCGATTAAACCCGAGCCTAAATCATTTGGCACATAAAAACATATATCTGGGCCTAAGCCCATCTCAATATTGGAATCATTATATGTAATGCATAAATACCCATACCAACCCTGCACTCCTGTAGGGATTAAATCGACCCACCCATCCCTACACTCCTTAATTAGCACCGATTGCGGCACTAACCAAAACTGCAGCAAAGCTGGCAGTCACTTAATCGGCTTATAGCCATCGGTGGGTCCACAGTCGTCTCATACGACCCGTGCGACACTCACATATTGATCACTTCCTCCAATACAAGATCCCAATCCCATGCAGTATGTCATGAATGCAGTATGCCATGCTTAGAATCAGTCATATCGTTAACAGTTAAGTCATTCAAACCATAGCATAATTTAGTCATTTACCCTCAAGGGGCAAAATAGTCATTTACCCTCCAAAGGCATTACGGTCATTTAACAACCTTTTCGAAGGTCTACAGTCACCTTGAACGACACAGATAACCTAAATGGTCATAACGGTGTAAATGGGCCCAAAATCCATATTCGACCCAAGTGGGCCCACACACTCGTGTGGCCTATTTAGCCAAATCCAGTCACGACTATGCAAACTACATAGTGCAATCCAGTTCCTGCCACTTTTTGTAGCTTTTATCCATGTGGGACACACGACCCATTCAACCCAACGAGGCCCATAACAGCCCAAGAGCACGAAAATGCTCGTGGTGGCCTCTACAGTCTAACGCCCATATTTATGGGCTCGGTTCATCACATGAGCATTCGCACACCCATGTGACCTCAATTTCTGTATTTTTGGCTTTTCGGCTTTACAACAGTAATGACTTACGGTGTACAGATACACACTTGATTACTTAGAGTACTAGAAATCCACGCGCACGAGAACCTTGACTAGACTAGTTGACTGAGATTTGCTTACTTAATCCAGAGCTCGGTGCAGCCACCTTTCCACATCCTGGCAAAAAATCCCGTAGAGCCGACACCTTACACCGTTTAAACTTGGGAGTAGAGGCTACGCGCTCAAACTCAGTCAGTACCTTTGCTATCACTTTATTACTAGCACCATCTTCACCCATCGGAAGTTCTAGAACCCAAAAGAACATACACATAGGAGAAAAGAGAAGAATCGGTAATAAGGGATCGCACAATTTGGTTTAAACAGTAAAAAAGAGAACTGAAAGGAACCGAGAGACATACCAATTAACATAGATTACTTGCCAAATAAAGAGTAAGAATGGAGTGAGTACGGAATGTAGGAGCAGAGAATCCCTTCAGCCAAGACTAAACCGTCAGGGGTTTGAGAGGGGAACAGAAAATAGATTTAACCAGAAGTGAAGAGTATAATCACTTACCAAGCAACAAGGTATTCGGCCAAGGTATTAAAAAGGAAGATGGTGATATAGCAATTGAAAAGAATGAATAAAGAAGGGAAGAAGGATGAATTCGGTTACAATGGCTAAAGGATGGAAAGAGGAAGAGAGTGCATAAGCAACCAAAGAGGAGAAGGAAGAGAATCAGTTCACAAAAGCCAGTGAGAAAAGGGAGATCGAAAGAGCAGTAAGCAAACCAAAATACAAAAGCCAAAACCTGAATGGATGAAAAAGAGAAGAAAGATAATTTTGGCTGCCAAAGAAAAGTGACCAAAACATGATCAATAGGCAAAACCAAGACCATTTTCCCAGAAAACCAATCCCCTAGCCGAATGCAAAAAAAACAAGAAGTGTCTTCACTTACCTATTCGGCAGCTAAAAGCCTATGACCGAATTTGCATAATGGGGAATCCCCTTTTTCGGCCAAATACTATCACTCCCCTCAACCTCCATAATCCACTCCTACAATCTCTCAACCTACCAATTTGCATCACTTTCAAACTCCTCCAACACCAACCTTCTTCCATATCCCTTGAATCTCTCCCCAAAGACCAATTCAAACTTCACCTTGCAGAGTTTTAGTCTAACTCCACTTCTCAAGCTGCAGGGAAATAAAATAAATACTCTTTTTATGCAAAAGGATTCGAGCCCAAGCTCTCGCATCAGCCAATTCACACCACTTGCGTCCTTGCCACAAGCTCTTTTTGTGCCACATTTTATCTTCAATTAATTAAAAAGTCTAAAGGCCAAAGTCCAGGTTCCTTTAAAAGAAAAACCAAAATAAATTGCCAGAGCCAAGACTTGAACCCAAGCTCCCTTGCAACCTTAATGACGCCAGAACCACTAGACCACATGCTTCCTTATGTCATTTTTTTAACACAATAATTTAAAGGGCCTACATCCAAGCATCTAGGGTTTTATCCACTTAAAACCAAAATTTTTGCTAAAGTTCAGGTTTGAACCCAAGACTTTTCCAACTCCTCTCAGGACCCTTAACCACTAAAGCAGACATACTTTTGTGCACAGTTTCCTAACCGTTCCCTTACTCAAGGCCCAATACTTCTAGGCCCAAATTTTGGGGAGTTACAGCTGGCCCATCACAGCTCCTATCTTGAAGTCACTTGCGTCACACATTAATTTTCAAATCATTGAAAGCTCTTAAACACTCCTTATCAAATTGGAACATCGTGTCCTTCTATAATAATTTTCATAATGGTTTAGTGATTTTGGAGAAGTTTTTGATAAATCTCCAATAGAAATCGGCGTGGCTCAAAAAGCTCTTAACACTTGTTACAGATGTTGGAGGTGGGAGTTTCTCAATAAAATCTACCTTTGCTTTATCTACCTCAATTACATGTCTTGTTATTCAATGCCCTAGAACAATACCTTCTCATACCATGAAATAGCACATTTCCCAGTTGAGTATGAGGTTTGTTTCTTCGTACCACTTTAGAACCTTAGCTAGATTAGCTAAGCAATCATCATAAGTGTCTCCAAACACTGAAAAATAATCCATAAAAACTTTCAAATGCTTCTCAATCATGTCAATAAAAATAGACATCATACATATTTGAAATGTAGCAAGTGCATTACATAAGCCAAATGGCATGCCTATAAATGCAAATGTACCCTAAAGGCATGTGAATGTTGTTTTGTGTTGATACTCCAACACTACTGTGATCTGATTATACCCTGAGTATGCATCGAGAAAATAGTAATAGTCTCACCGCACGAGTCTATCCAGCATTTGATCCAAGAACAGTAAAGGAAAGTGGTCTTTCCTAGTCGCCTTGTTCAATTTCTGGTAATCGATGCAAATTCTCCATCCTGTAACCATTCTGGTTGGTATCATCTCATTGTTTTCATTTTCTATGATCGTGATACTTCTTTCTTTGGCATGCACTGGACCAGACTTACCCATGAACTATCTAAGATGGGATAAATTATACCCACATATAACCACTTAATGATTTCTTTCTTTACCATGTCCTTCATGATGGGGTTTAGTCTTCATTGTCCATCCATCGTTCCTTTCTCGCCATCTTCCAAGATGATCTTGTGCATGCATATAGATGGACTAATACCACGAATATCAGTTATGGTCCATCCTATAGCCTTTTTGAATTATTTCAATACTAGGATGAGTTTCTCTTCTTGCTCTTCAGTCAACTCTGCTAAAACAATCACAAGAAAAGTAGAAGCATTACCTAAATAAACATATTTTAAATGTGAGGAAAGTACCTTCAATTTTAATTTAAGTGGCTCCTTAATTGATACTTTTGGCTGGGCATAATCTCTACTTCCTAACTCCAAAGACTCAAAGCGGAATTGCGGATTAAATCCCCTTTGATTAGCTTCTAGCAAAGCTAAGTATTCCTATCCCTCTTCATCACTTGAAGGGTCTTATGTCAAAATTTTCTCCAATGGGTCCTCAACAAAGTTGAGTTCCTTTTCCATGACTAATTCCTCTAACTCAGATATTGTAGAACAATCATTAACTGTGTCAGAAAATCGCATAGATTAAAAAATATTAAATGTTACTTGATCGTCCTGAACACGCATAGCAAGCTCGCCCTTCTGCACATCAATCAGGGCCCTTCTAGTTGCTAGGAAAGGACTTCCTATGATGATTGACACCTCTTTATCTGCTTCAAAGTCTAAAATAACAAAGTTAGTAGGAAAAATAAATTTTTCTACACGTATCAATACATCATCGATTTTTCCTTCTGAATGTCCTAATGATCAATCTGCTAATTGAAGCGTAATTGTAGTAGGTCAAACTTCACCTATCCCGAACTTTCTAAATATTGACATGGGCATCAAGTTAATGCTCACACCCAAATCGCATAGTTCCTTACCACAATACGTTGCTCCAATGTTGCAAGGTATGGTAAAAAATTCAGGGTCCTTCACCTTTGGGGTAGTTTATTTTGAAGATATCCACTACATTCTTTTACCAAGCCTACTGTCTTAAACTCTCCAAGTCTCCTTTTTTGGATAGGATATCCTTCATGAATTTGATGTAATTTGGCATCTGTTCAAGTGCTTCTACCAATGGAGTGATGATATGAAGTTGCTTGAGTACATCTAAGAATTTCTTGAACTAGACTTCTTATTTCTACTTTTGAATCCTTTGAGGGTAGGGTGGTGGAGGATTTTTTACTAGAACTGGTTGATTCGTCTTTTGTGGCAACTCTGCATCTAACAAAATTATTAGTATATTAGAATTGATCAGTTCAAAAATTACCTTATCGGGTTGTGCGGATTTCATTTCTGGTGAAGCTGGAATTTCAACACTTGGTTGAACTTCCACTAAATCTTGAGCATCAGCTGGCTTCTCTTCAACTTCGATAGTGTTGGGCTCTAATGTCTTTCCACTCCTCAATGTCAATGCTTTAAAATTCTCTTTCCCTGGATTTCTTGGATTTTTTGTTTACTAGGCAAAGCACCTTGTATACGGTTTCTAAGTTCAGTGGCAAGCTGACCCATTTCGTTTTCCAGGTTTTTCAATGTGGTTGCTTGGCTTTAGATTAAGGCATTATTTTTAGCAATGTATGTCTTAAACAAGTTTTTTGAGCCATTAGAAGATTCAGCTTAAGGTTGCTTCTGAACTTACTAGGTAAAAATAGGTGGTTGGGTCGATCTAGGTTGGGCATAAGTGCTACTAGGTCTAGCCCCTTAGTTATTCCAAGAGAAATTAGGGTGGTTTCACCAAGATGGGTTATATAAATTGGATTGCAGTCCTTGCCTTCCTCGGTTTTGGATTGATTCGGTGGTTGAGTTGTAAAATTATTAAACCTGTTAGTAGTAAAGTTCTTAGGCATTCAGGATATTGAGGATACCTGAGATGCAAGTGAAGTGAGAGTGTCCACTTCATGTACTCCAGCAACTCATCTTCCTAACATTGCTCGATTGGTTGGCCATTGGTAGTTGTTGTTAGAAATCTTCTCAATGATTTCATAAGCCTCGTTATAAGACTTAGAAAGGAGAGCACCATTAGCAGAAGTGTCTATTACCATCCTCGTGTGAGCATTGAGACCATTATAAAACGTCTGTAATTGATGCAGTAAAGGATTCCATGATGAGGGCATCTTCATAATAGTTCTTTAAACCTAGCCCATGCCTCATACAAGGACTCATCATCCAACTGTTGGAAGGTAGTAATCTCGTTCTTCAACTTAGCATTCTCACTAGGTAGGAAGTACTTCACAAGAACTCTTTCTGCCAACTCTTGCCATGTGGTAATGGAATTTGGTGGCATTGAGTTCAACCAGGCTCGAGCTTTGTCCCTCAGTGAATATGGGAAAAAATTTAATTGTAGTGCATCTTCAGGTACTCCGGCTATTTTGAAAGAATCGCTCACCTCCTTAAATAGTCTTAAGTGAAGGTGAGGATCTTTGGTAGGCATTCCACTAAATTGGCCCACCGTCTGAAGCATTTGGAACATAACTGGCTTCAGCTCAAATTGTTTTGCCTCAATTTCAGGTCTACTAATACCCTAATTAAGATCATGAAACACTGGAACGACATACTGTCTTAGATTTCTATCCTTATCATCAGAAATAAGGATAGGATTTTGAGCAGGGTTTGCTATGTTTCCTTGATTCAGATATTCGAAGTTTATCTCTTCGATCCTCTTTTTAGCTGCTTGTCTTCTTCATTGTCAAAAAGTTCTTCCAATCTCAGGATCTACGGGGAGCAAATCGATAATTCAATCAATACTCATAAACACCTGAAACAATTACAGAAGAAAAAAATTAACTAAGTTAAAATTGAACAGAAAAATAAACCAAAATGCAAAATTAACAATTTCACAAATAATGACTCTTAAAATAGTCCCCGGCAACGATGCCAAAAACTTGGAACAATGGAAATGTGCAAGTGTACACAATCGTAACAAGTGATAAAGTGACAAGTACATGTCGAGTTATCATACCCATAGGGACAATGAAAGAAAAATATTTATGAAATCAAAATCAAACACTTTGGTGGTTAAAAATATTTTGATTTTGAAGGAAAAAAAGGGTTTAATAAAACTAGATTTCAACAAAGAAAATTAAAAGGTAAAAATTCCAAAGCATAATTTCTAAAACGTAAGTTTAATCAATATGACATAATTGTGTTAAATCAATTACATTTAATAACTTAATATTACTAAAACAATGTTCATGTTGTTACAAATAAATTCATAGCAACTTGGTAATTTGTTAACTATAGCACATACAAACTTACTAAATTAACTAATCTCTTGAACATGTTACTATGCCAATTCAAACAATTAATCAATTTAAATAAGCAAGTGAAAGATTAAGTGAGGTAACAATATATTCCTACATTGAAACAATTTAATCACAATAATCTTGCAAGTTATGCAACCGTTTAATACTGTCACCAAGTTAACCCTCAGCTACCTTAGAAGACTAGACATGCACTAATTAAGTATTGTGTCAATTAATTACAATTTCAACACGAGTAATAATTAATTCATTAGTTACATTACAATTATAATACAATTATAACATAATCATAGTTTTACTTAATCAAACAATTTACCAAGACCTATAACAACACAAATATGATTTTAATAACTTAAGTAGACGAAATGAAATCAACCTAATACAAATTAAATTTAAGTCCTGTTAATTAAATTTAGAATAACAACATAACAAATATTCATAGTCATGTTAATAACAACAACAATAAAAGTTAAAGGCTAGGAAACTAGAATCAAAACCGATGTTTCTCCAAAGCCTGACTAGTTTGCTCTGCTCCTCCTTCTTCGGTCGTTTGTTGAACCGAGGCTTCTACAAGCACTTGAATACTGCAACCCAAGGTGGTTGAAGGGCACTTTTCCAAGAGGGAAATCGACAATGGAAATAGAAGGGAAAATTAGGAAACAAAGGGAGGTTTGGAAGAGAGAAAGTGAGTGAAAGGGAAAGAGATGTGTGAGATGAGAGGCCATGTGATCCCTGCAGTGTAAATTTTTCTATCTTTTTCCATGAAGTTCTAAATGTTTCTGATTTAGTCCTGAATCATTTCTAAAATGTTTCCAAGGCCTCGAGGGCTCAAATCAGGGAAAATATGCATATGTGTAAATGGACTAAGATATGATTGATGAAATGTTTTGAAATGAATGTTTTTATGTTATGGTTTTTTGGTAATGCTTAGTAATCCTATTCCGGCAACAAATATGAGTTAGGGGGTATTACATTACGTCTCCTTTATCTAATCATACGAGTTTGGTTCTCAATTCAACTAACAGGTTGCCATCATTTCCAATGCTGAGCTGAGCAAAAATTGCTCATAATTCAATCGTTTCTTTCCTACTCAAATATCAGCTACAACATTTGTTTTTCTAGGATACTAATCAATTACACAATCATAGTTCTCAACAACTCAATCCATTGGCATTGCCTCAATTTCAACTCCTTTTTGGATAGAAGACATTTGAGACTTTTGTGATCCATGTAAATATGACACTTTTCTCCGTATAGATAGTATCTCCAGATTTTTAGAGCAAACACAATGGCAGCCAATTCTAAATCATGAATTAGATAGTAGCATTCATACATTTTTAGCTGACAGGACACATAAGCAATTACCTTACCATCCTGTATTAGCACACAACCCAAACTATTCAACAAGGCATCACTGTATACCATGAATTCTTTCATTGACTCAGGCAAAGTCAAGATTGGTGCTTCGGTCAACATTACTTTCAACCTTTCAAAACTTTCCTGATATTGGTCATCCCATACAAACGATACATTTTTATGCAAAAGCTTCATCATCGGTAAGGCTATTTTAGAAAACCCATTTACAAATCTTCAGATAACCAAAATTTGTACATACTGAGCTTCCCGTAGAATTGCTTTTCTCGCAATACTTGTAATACTATTCTAAAATGCTTATCATGCCCAGCTTCCGACCTTGAATAGATCAAGATATCATCAATGAATACCACTAAAAACTAATCCAAATAGAGATAGAATATCTGGTTCATGAATGTCGCATTAGCATTTTTAGTCCAAATGGCATCACTAGAAACTCGTAGTGACCGTACCGTGTTTGAAACATTGTTTTTGGTGCGTTAGTATCTTTCACCTTCAATTGGTAATATCCTGATCTCAAGTTAATTGTGGAAAAGACTGAGGCACCCTTCAACTGATCATACAAATCATCGATACACAGAAGGGGATATCAATTTTTGATTGTTAGCTTATTCAACTTTCGATAATTAATGCATAGTCACATTGATCCATCTTTCTTCTTGACAAACAACACCGAGACTCCCCAGGGTGATATACTAGGACATATAAAGCCATGTTCCAGTAAATCTTGCAACTGAACTTTCAACTCCTTCAACTCTGTTGACAGTATTCTATACGGGGTAATTTATATAGGAGCAATACCAAAAAAAACTTCAATTACGAATTCAACTTATCGAATAGGAGGTAACCCCGACAGTTTCTCAAGAAGCACATCTAGAAACTCGCATACCGTCCAAATATTACTTATCTGACTTTTACTCGAGTCTGAGTTAAAAATATAGGCCAGAAATGCTTCACATTCTTTCTTCATGAATTTATTAGCTCGGATTGATGAAATAATTCGACTTGAGCTACTTGTTCTGATCTCACTCACATCTGTTGTCACGCCTTCTGGACTCTGAATAGAAAACTTCTTCTTACGATAGTTTAGAATTACATCATGCTCAGTTAACCAATCCATTTTCAAAATCACATCAAAGTCACCAAAAAACATGATTAGCATATCAACAGGAAATTATATGTTCTGGATCTTTAACAGACACCATTTATAAACTTGATCAACAAGTACAGTTTGCCCTAACAGACTTGATACGACCACAGCAACATTCGACATTTTTTACTTCAAACTACCTGATTTAACAAAACCAAAATTCACATAGGAATGAGAAGAACCAAGATCAATCAAGACATATACAAGTACTGAATATAAAAGTAAAATACATGCTACGACATTTGTAACATCGTCTTCCTCTCGAGTGCGAACTACTATGCTAGTGTTGGAGCTCTGGCCTTAGGTCTCTGTACTGTAGAATCAGTTCCTTTTCTCGAACCACCCCTCGATACTGAACCACCACCTGGATTTCCCCGCCCCTAATAGGAGTGGACTTCTAGGTAGAAACAAGTGAATCGACGTCATTCCTCGAGCCAGAACTTAGATTAGAAATTTATGTATAATGATTTGAAAATCATTTATGTGAATTGGTATGTTTGGAAGTTATTTGGGAGTAATTTGGAATATTTTGGGGTTACTAAATAGGTGACGTTGCAACCTCAACTTTGCAACGTAATGACATTCGTTTGCAATGCCATGACCTCACCTTTATCACATCACAAATTTTCCCAAATAGCAAGTGACATCACAAAATCAAGTGTTCCATGTCGTGACCTGGTGCGCTATCCCAACATTTTACACAACTTTTCCCCACTACATTGTTTTGATCTGTTTTGGCTTCCGAGAGCTTTTTTTTTAACCCAAACACCTCCAAGTAGCAATAAAAATTTTTTGAATGATTTTAAGATGATTTTAAAGCCTTACAAATGATTTTTAATTTATATTTTTTAGTTTTATTTAAATTGTTTCAAAGTTGAACTATAATGAATTTCCTTAAATTTCTAAAACTGAAAAACCCCGTTCTAATCTGATAAATTTTGTACCATTGTTTTATGAAGAGAAAATGTCTTTGAAGGTTCTTTTTTTCAAAATTAGTAGAAATGGATTGAACCATCTTGATATCTCTCTTAGAGACAAAGTACTTTCACTTATTGTATGACAGAAAAGAAAATATGTTTAGTTCATCCATGAATAATCCAAAAATCACCTTATTTCCTTTCGAAGCATTCTCTCAAACCCAAATTCTAGATTTCTAACTTGGATATGCACCCATATGTTATTAATCATTTGAATCAGTTTCTAACCATGTTTCAATCTTTCCTAAATGTTTCAATTTTGATTTACATTGTATTAATATGTTGTGGAATGCATGTTTTTATAAAAGAAAATTTTTGTACAAGGTAAGAAAGTATTCCAATAGCATCTCCCATTCATACTTTACGGTGAGATGAGTGAGGGTTTTACCAAATCAAAATTTTAGTATTCACATTCATCTCTTAATATCAATCCATGGGTAGGGAATATTACACCCTTTCCCTTTTTTTGGTAAAATATAAACTTTATAATTTAGTCCCTATACTTTTTCAACCTTTCTAATTTGGACTTAAAAGTGATTTTTATCACACCATTACATATTCTAACTTATTCTTACACCAATTAATCATTAATGACTCACATTTATCAATTTTCTCAAATTACACTTTAGTTATCAAACTTTTCAAACCTTGTGATTTGGCTCTTTTTGCTATATTCTTATTTATAAACTTCTTTTCATCAATTTCCATCAAAAATATCAAAATAATTTCTATAACCCACATGTCTTACACCCTTTAACAGATCAAACAAATCATTAATTATGGGCAATGGATACTTGTTCTTCACAAATCCTTTGTTCAACTAATGATAATCGATACACAATCTTAATGATCCATTTTTCTTCTTTGCAAACAAAACAAGTGCACCCTAAGGTAATGCACTAAGACATATAAAACCCTTATTACGTAACTCTTGCAACTATATTTCCAACTCCTTTAATTTGGTTGGTTCCATTCAGTAGGTAGCAATACATATTAATACGGTGCCATGCATCACCCCAATAGAAAGTTCAACTTCTCTTTCAGGTGGCAAACCCGTCAATTCTTTTAGGAATACATCCATGTATAAAAAATATAAGCTAACAAAACTTCACACCATCTTTACATCATCTTATGTGCTTCCATTGTAGATATCACATTTGGTAAAGCATTAAACTTCTTACCGAATACCAATACTTTATCTTATTGGGAAGTTATCAAAGTAATCTTCTTTTTATTACAATCCATTGTAACTCCATGTTGGATAACCAATCCATCCCAAGTATAACATCAAATTCATGGAACAGTAATGCAATAATATTTGTTGAGAATTCATAGCCTTGAATTTTTATGGGACACTATTTATACACTTTATTCATTTTTACACTATGTCCAAATGAGTTGGTTACTACAATATCATTATCGATAAATTCTACTAGCAATTTTCTATTTCACTTATACAATACAAATGCATGAATGAGTGGAACCTAAATCTATCAATGCACATATAGTAGAATAAGATAAATAGAAAGTACTAGTAATCACGTTAGGTACATCTCCTTCCTTACATATTCTGATACCCTAAGCCTATACTAGTTCTTTAGACTCCGGTCTACTCACAGTTTCTCTTACTAACCCCACTAGTAGTACTAGGTTTTCTACAACTTTGTTGAGTCGAGGTAGTTCTCACAAGTTTCTTTCTCCTATTTTGTACAGCTATTTGACAATCCCATATCATATGTTCTTTTGACCCACACTTGAAACAAGCTCCATAAATTATCCAACATTCATCCATATGAAACTTCCCATAGTGTTTGCAAGGTGGAATAGGTCTTCTTCTTGTAACCTAGTATTAGAAACTGAGGTAGCTTGTTGGGCATGACTTCCTTGTCCTTTTTGTCTTTGTATTTGAGTAGGAGATGAATATTTATATCTTAGGAATTCTTTGGCTTTCTTTGCTAAAGGTGGTGCATAGAACTAGCTACCATTCTTTTGCCTAAACTCTTCTCCTTCTTCCTATTCATCCCTTGTTCTATTCTCTAGGCTTTCTCAATTAGTGCAAAATAATCTTTTAACCCAAGGGTTGTTACATGGATGAATATAACCTCATTAAGTCCTCACTCGAACCTTTTACACATTTCTACTTCGGTTGCCACCATCTTTCTAGCATATTTTCTCAATCTAACAAATTCTTTTTCATATCAACTACCATTATATTGTTTTGCTTCAAACTAATGAACTCCACCCTTTTCTTTTCAAGATAAAGCTGACCAATATATTTCTTTCTAATTTTTTTCAAAAATAAGTTCCAATTGATCCTTTCTGTCAGATTCACACTTCTTCCGTAGCCTACCATTGATAGGTTTTTTTCTTTCAATAAGGAAGTAAAACACATTAAGTTATATGTGTTTATATACTATAACTCCTTAAACACTTATTAACTAATTTCCAATTAATATTTAGTAATATTATGGTCATCTTCTTTTCTTCCTTTATACTCTTTTACCTTGTGCTTTCTAATCTTTTCTAAGGGAGATAATTAAATTGGGAAAGAAGGATAAGGTTCAAGTTCAAGTGCAGGTACAAGTGGTTGTACAATAGGAGTAGGTAGTTGATCTAGTGAAGGAACTTAAGAAGCAACAACCCTCATGAACTTCTAAAAAAACTAGTTCAAGGTTTGAAAGAAAGCCTTTTGAGCAAGCGTTTCTTCTGAGTAGGTACTTCTTCTTATTTAGGCCCTACTTTACTTGTAGGCCTACTTTTTCCTTTCAACTCAACCAGTTCATTCATGACCAAGGTACATTATCTCCTCAATTCATATTAAAAGCTTAAATTTCTATTTCTTCGTCAACCACTTGATTTGAATCGGTTGAAATTCTCAATCTATAATCCAAATTTAAATTTTATCTATATCAAAATCACATCTCATCTTATCAATAACCTATGTGGCATGTACTTTCTAACTCATTTTTATCCTAAAGTTGATACACCCTAAGCTTTGATACCAAGACAAATGTAATACCCTTTACCCAAGTTTTTTTTCCTGATAACTTGAGCAACAAAAGCTATATTTGAGCTTTGAGTTACGACAATTCTAACTTCACTCATACACTTCATTTCAACTTATATAAACTTCTTTGAGGTACTACAAATCATTTTAAGACATCATTATGATTTGGTCATGATTGGAGGTCAAAACGAATGAATGCAATATGAGAAACTCAAGTGACTTGCGAAGAAGTACAAGAAAGTTCCTTGTCATAACAAGGGTAATTAGTGACCTATTTGTCATGACCATAGGAAAAGCTTTTTTGCGACAGGGAGAAAAGCTTTGTCATGACAATGACCTCATTGTTGACAGAAAAGAAACATGCCCATTGTTGTTGCGAAAAAACAATAATACATTATAATATATTATTAACAAGGAAAATATAGTGAGTTCCACGAAAACTTACCTTTCAAAATGACAAAATAAGAGAAGGCTCCTCCAAGGCTTTCGCTCTACTATCTTCTTCTTACCCTTGTTAGGATCCTCTCTAGCAAGCTTCTTTTTTTCAAAAGGCACACCTTCTCTCTCTAGCATGGTGTTCTCTCACTAGAACTCAAACCTTAAATGAGTGGGTAATTGAGATGATGATGAGAGATTGCGCAATATAGTTTTTAAGAAGATTCTTGCAAAAAAAAAAGAAAACGGTGGAGATTAAAAGAAAGGGGATGGAAGACGAAAAGGAAAAGAAAAATGGAGTTCTTATCCTCTACAAGAAGTGATCGGCTAGTTCATGAATAAAAATAGGGTTATTTCATCTTTGTATCATTTAAAATAGTAAAAGGTTTCTATAACATGTGGCCAAGTTTTATTTTAGATGCCAAAATTGATATTTAAAAACTCTAAAAATTCATCTCATCACCACATTATATAATGCAAAAAAAAATTTAAATCATAAATGTGTCAAATGAAGAAAATACCTTCAATGGAAAAATTATTATTTTGCCTCTCAACTTAAAATTTTACTTGATTGAGTCCAAAATTCTAAAAATAATTTAGAAAATAAACAAATGACATTCCAAAAGTCCAAATAAAATAATTCTAAATAAAATCAGATTTCATATTAGATTTATGGACAAAATTCTCGAAAAATTCGCATACAAAAAACTAAAAATTTTGGGGTGCTACAGGTTTTTAACATAGTTGTTCTTAGTAGAGGTTGTTTCAAACAATATTGGTCTTGTCACACCTTGTATTTTATTTATTATTTTGCGCTAATTTATGTCATAAGGAATAAATTAGCTTAGTGGTTAAATGTGTTAATTATTTTTTAATGGTCCCATGTTCAAGCCCCAACATTCCTATATTTTTGTTTTAGTTTTTTACTATTCTAGAAGGTCAAACCCCCTATTGCCATCCCTTTTTACTTGCCATGTAGGGAAGATTTCTTTCCCATTGTGTTGAGTTAACATGCCTTTCGTAGCCCCCTTTTCACTCCTTTATTCCCTCATGATCCACTTTTCACACCCCTTGTCCTCAAACCTACCATTTCTTCCCCATAGACTACCTTGGTTGATAATTGCACCTAGACACCCTCTCCATTTCAGTTTTTTCCCCTTTTTGGTCTCCTTATCTCCTTTAGCCGTCCCTCCTCCTTACTCTTCTTATTTTCTTCTATTTTCTTTTGTTTCACCACCTTTTCTTCTTTTTTCTCTTCCACTCCTCCACCACTAAAGGCTACTGAAACTTTACATGACCACCATTGGACAACCGCCTCTCCTCCTCCGTCGTCACGTCGCCACACCACTGCCGCTATCAACCACCCCCAAAACTTTTGATTTCTCTTATTTTTCCCCTCTTTTTGTAATCAGTTTCTTTAACATCTCAAATTTTATTTTTAATTCATTAAAGGGTTATTCTCAACCATTTTTTCTAACTTTTTATTTTACATCATAGTGTCAGATCCTCCTCTCTAATTAGCTTATCGGGAATAGTTGTTGACCCCTCTTTCCTTCATTGCTACGTAAGTATGGAAGAACCTTCATTCACGATATTCTCTCGTCCTTTTATTTTCAATTGGGATGATACTAACAATTCGTTTTATCGTGCTTTCAAGAAGTGCTATTCAAAGTTCCAAGTTCATACCCCCACTTGTAGAAGAGTGTGATTAGACGAACGATTGCATAAGTTTATCACCAAATTGATTAATTGAAGGTTATTTATTTATTAAACCGTACTAACACATGTGTAAGGTCTTAACCATAGAGACTTGAGAATTGAACTCTCCTGTGTAAAATGGGAATCGGGATCTTTGCAATTGATTTTGGAAGGTGTGGAGACCTATTTGATTTAAATAAATACTATTATAAATAATCAATATAAAATGCTTATATTTGAGAAATATTTAATTGATGTTTAAATAAGTTTCTGAATTGTGATATTGGGCGAATACTTTAAATATTCATAAAGATTGATAAAATCTTATAAAAAAAGGTTCCAAGTAAGTGTTTCTGAAACTTCAGATCTGTGTTGTTGATATGTGATTTGGTGATTCTTCTGTTACATGTGATAATACATGATTCCTAATACTTATGATATGTGATATATGGCGATTTCAATCTATATGTACAATAAACGTGATATTAAATTATTGATGTTTTGATTTGAATGTTAAAAATCTTAATATTTTGATATTTTGATTCACATGTTAAGCATGCTATTAATCTAATTTTGACTCACATGCTGAGCATGCCATTATTTCTGATTTGCATGCTAAGCACACCACTGAGAAAATTGTATTGAGATTTGATTCGCAGGTAAAGTATGCCTACTATAAAATCTATTTTATATGTCATATCACATGCATGGGGTTGGGAAAAATGTGAATGGAGGAAGTATCTGGCAGTAAATTTGCACTATCTGGTGGCTTGTCCACCATATTTTGTATTTGGCAGTGAATTTACATTATCTAGTGGCTAGACCACAATATTCTATTTTTGGCAGTTCGACTCCACTATCTGGTGGCTTGACCACAATTTTGGTGTGTTATTGGAGGGACGAGTTCTAGGGAACTCATTATGGTGTGTATCAGAGATGGATAGTATCCGTTTTCTGAAAATCTGCATTGATTTTTGAAAAAGTGTTGCATTGACATCGTCTCTATACATTCTGATAATTGTGATTTTGTGACTGAATATTTAGTATGTTTATGATCTATTTAAACTGTTATTGTTATGTGTTAAATTATGTTATTTATGATTTGTAACCCACACTGGGCTTCTTAAGCTCACCCCTTTAAATTCTAATTTTTTAGATAATAATCGAGGTTAGGATGGGCTCGGCTATGTAGGTGATCTTCGTTACATTTCAGAAAACTATATTTATTGGTATTCAATATTTTGGGATATGTTTATTTACTTTGGACTTTGGTTTTGGACTTGGACTTTCTCTTAGACTTTGGATTTATTCTGGTTTTTTGATGGTTTCGCATGACGTACATTTTTAAACTAGTATTTAAGAGGTTTTATGAAATGATAATTAAACGATGGATTTTTCACAATAAGGTTAATTCAATACAATCATAGTGTTTTCAAACTCAACACTCTGTTTTCAAAACTCAACACTACTTGTTTCTAAAACTTACAAGTTATATTAAATCTATATTTTCAAAATAATGAACAAGTTTTAAATATATATAAATTGCTTGTTGAGATGTTTTAACGAAAAACAATGTTTTCTGAAAATTATCAATACTTGAGTTTTTCAAAAGATATATGATTTTTGACAAATTCTTTCAAAATGAAATTTATTGAAGATATTTGACTTTTCTTAAAGCAAATCAAGATGGCTAATGTGAATTTTGAGATTCGACCATAATGTTTAGGTCGGGTTTAAGGGGTTACATTTATTGGTAACGGAGCCACTTGTCGCGCCTCTTGAGCGATGGTGGGGCAAACCTAAGTGAGGACGCTAAGTCCCTAAGGGGGTGAATGTAACACCCTAGGCAAATTCCACATCGGCAAAGCATGGGAGAGACCTGGCTTATATAAAAGGGTAACAACACTTAAGTGGTAAGAGGCCTTTTGGAGGGTGCTGGTGCTCCCAAGAACAAAGCCGTGAGGGTTATGTACACCCAAAGTAGAAAATATCACTTTAGATTGTGAAAACTATAGATATTGATACTATAGTGACAAAACTCTAGAACTAAAACATTCTAAATTGATAATAAAGGCTCATTTCTAATTGACAAATAAAACTGCATAGAACTTAAGAATCCGATAAACAAAGATGAGTACTCAAGGCGTTTGTACTAGGGGTATAAGAGCTCTCGAAGAGTAGGGTCTAGAAACCCAAATTGATTCGTCTGTGTCATAAGTGCGCACACCTGAGCCCGTGACTCAACCCGAGCCAATGACTGATCAGGTTGAGAATAAGTATACTATAGAATAGGATCATCAAGAGCCTGCTAATAATGCTATGTCATCGGCCAAGCTTAGGGTACTACAGGGTGTTGTTGGGGCTCAAAGTGGATCTGAAAACCATGGGACTATTACGGAGAGGCTCCGAACTAACAGAGTTGAGTTGTACAGGGGCGTTGCTGGGATGACCCTCACTATGGTAGAATATTGGCTTGAGGCTACAAAAAGGATTCTTGGTGACATGGAATGAACCTTGGAACATATATTGGGGTATAATTTTGTTGCTTAGGGATGAGGCTTACCGCTGGTGGCAAGCCATTGCAAGGGGTACCCAAGCTGAAAGACTGACTTGTGAGTATTTTCTAAAGGCTTTCTAGAATAAGTATATGGGTAATCGTTATGTCGAGGCTCATAGATTAGAGTTCATTGAGCTCAAACAGAAGGATAGATCTATGGTCGAGTGTGAGGCTAAATTTCTATGGCTACCTCCGAGAGGTCATGGTTCGAATAAAGGTGGTAATGTTAGGCAGAGACAGAGAGCTCAGGGTCAGGGTACTAACTGAGCTGACACTAGACAGCTTGCACTGGTCTAAGTAGCTAGACACAGGGAGGACCGTGACACGTCGAAGTCATAGTAGGTACTTTTAATGTTAATTTTGTATCGTATTTTGCTCTGATTGACATTGGATCAACCCATTCATATGTTTCATGCTTATTCGCTACTAAACTGGGAGCTAAAGTAGAAGATACTGTTAGTAATGTGATTGTACTTAGTCCCTTAGGACAATCTGTTTTTGTTAATAAAGTGTATAAGCTGTACCCGTTAGAGATTCAAGGAGAGGTATTTTTGGCAGACTTAATGGAATTACCCTTCGGCGAATTCGACCTCTTTTTTAGAGTGGATTGGCTAGTTGAACACCAAGTTAGTTTGGGTGGTGCTATAAAGAGGGTTACATTGAAGACTCTAGATGGGAAAGAAATAGTGATGGTTGTGGAGCGTAGAGATTACTTATCTCACGTGATCTCTGCTCTAATGGCTAAAAAGTTGGTACGCAAGGGATGCGAGGCATGTTTGGTTTATATTCTAGATATTAGTGCTAATGGGCCATCTATTAAGAACATTCGCACTGTGAGGGACTATCTTGATGTCTTTCTAAAGGAGTTACCTGGATTACTTCTGGAGTGTGAGGTAGAATTTGGCATTGATTTGTTGCTAGGAACAACTCCGGTGTCAACTTTTCCTTATCGTATGACACCTAAAGAGCTAGTGCAACTGAAGGCACAATTGCAAAAGCTTCTAGATCATGGATTTATTAAATCGAGTGTGTCACCATGAGGAGCCCCAGTTCTGTTTGTTAAGAAGAATGATGGGTCCATGAGGTTATGTATCGATTATCAGCAATTGAACAAGTTGACCATTAAGAACAGATACCGTTTACCGAGGATTGATGATTTATTTGATCAGTTGAGGGGTGCTAAAGTGTTCTACAAGATTGACTTAAGGTCTTGATGTGAACTGGCTCGTGATGTGAGTCGAGTCGTTGATGTGCCGATCATAAAATAGAGAAGTATCGCTCGATTTTGAAATATGGTTTGAAAGTTGGCTAAATATGGAGTAAGGTTCAAAAAATAGGTTCAAGAGAGTTAAGTTTGAAAATGATATAGGTTTCGGTAAACAAGAAAATAATAAGAGTTGAACGGTGTGGAGGAAATAGATCAAAATGGACTTATGGTCAAGAATGAACCAACACTATATGCGAGTGTTAATCCGAGTCTTATAGGATGCTTAAGGTGAATGGTAAGGTAGGAAAGACCTTGACCCACTATCTATTAAGAGATAGGAACCAAAGGTATCGGGGTTGAACGCCACACTCGGGATTGAGTGATAAGTTCAAAGAAACAAGACAGACGCCACTAATAAGCTAGATAAGTCGGCTTGAGTGTAAAACAAAATAAGAGAGTTGAAAAACTCACAAAACGTTATAAACATTAATCAAAGGTTCAAAAGTCCTTACAAAGTGCAAATGAACACATATTTATAGTCTAAGCCTAAAGTAGCCGAATGGGCAAATAAAGATGTTGAATAGTTAGCAAAATTAAAACAAAAGGAGCTGGAAAATTCCAAGAAGCCTCCTTGAACGTCCTTGGGAAGTTTCATGCATGAAAACTCAAACGGACAAATTCTAGATGAAGTCCATTCAGCTGGACATTAATTGGATGGTTGGTGAGCTGAATGGGATGTCTTGGTTCGGCCAAAGAGATTAAATGCTTCTTAATTGAGCTGCTTGGTGGAGCTCAATGGACTTGAGTTTAATGAGCAGCTTAAAGCATTGCAGTGGTCCTTCTAGTGTGAGAGGATGAATATGAATGGTTCCCTAGTGTGAATACTAAAAACTGATCAGCCATCCAATGTGAAAAGCACCTCCAGCAATGTGAACATCTTAAGTTGCTGCCCTGAAAAGCTGGACGGTCAGCTTGAGGAGAGAAATCATCAGTTCCTTTGGCTGAATAGATGCATAGGAGACCTCAATCATCAATTTGTTTAAGGTCCTAATTCAGCTAATTTAGGGAGCTGAATACTTAGGCTGTAAGGTTCATTGTTGAACAACCAATTAATTTAAATGCAGCTTTTAAATCCTCCCTTGAGCGGCCGAATGAGCAGCAGCAGATTCAATGGAATTGTGGCGCATGAACAGCCAGATTGGTGTGACCACTTGATCTCCAATAGCCTCCAGGTGTGAATGGACGAAAATGAATAGCTCTCAAGGTGTGAAAACATTTGATGAGGTGATTGGAATGGTGTGAATAGCTCATTGTCCGTTGCTCTTCACGAACAGTCCTTTGGAGAAGAGAAACAGCTGCAAAGCTTTAATTTAGCTTAATGCTCCAGCTCCAAACACATGCACCCTTTTAATGTCGTCCATGCATTAGCCAAATGCATGCTTCCTTCTTTACTACCTTCCTTAGCCATGAAGCTAGCTGATTCAGCTGAAAAAAACAATTAAATTCGGTCAACACCTATTAAAATCAGCAACTGAAACAAATTAAATCCTGCACATTAATTCGGCTAGAACATATTAAAATTATGTAATAGCTTATGACACATTAAACACTTGCAATAATTAAAACATATTAATTAAGATGACCTGACTTTAGACATATTAAAAACATGCATTGACATAAAACATATTTAACACACTTAATTAAAATGTCCAGATTTTAAACCAATTAAATACTAACAATTATTTTGAGCTGAATTAACTAATTAAACTAATTTATTTAATTTAGTCCAGCAACTAATAAATGCATAAATTAAACCAAGCTGAGTTTGAGCTTATTCGAGCTCATGCAGCTGGAAATGAGCTAAACGGAGCTCAACGAGATGGAATTGAACTAATTCAGCTCGCATGGGTTTGCAAGCAATGCTTAGGGAGCTAGTCCAAAAGTGTGCCAGGGGCGTGGTCGTATCATCCCCTCTTTTTTTAAAGCGATTTGTCCCCAAATCGGGCCATTTGCTCGCGAAAAATCATTCAAGATCACGAAGCCTTTTATTCATGAACCTGGAAAAGACATTTCCCAAAACGTTAGAATCACAAAGGGTTTGTAAAGAAAGAAAAATATTTATGCTCCCTCCCTCTTTAGATGAGAGCCATTTCGATTTGTCACCTACACAAAACTGAAACAAATTAGTGACATTGTAAGTTGTGGGCATAAAATAACTCGTTGGCATCTTACTGAAAAATGAATTGCATGAGCCAATGTCAAACTAAAGATGATGAGTTGGTTTTACCCATTTATAATGAAACAAAAGTTTTACCGATGGTAACAAACTAGACTCACAAAGCATTCGGCAATTAAGCTCTTGGGAAAGGAAATTTCTTCGTTCAAATCCCTTGAACAGAAACATAAAATAATAATCTCTAGGGTCAAAAACAAAGTTTTCTTTTACCATTTCAAGGTGACATGGGGATTGCATAGCTGGTAACAAAGATGGCATAGGAAGTGATCAAAAGCAAAATATGTTTATAAGTGTATTTATTCTGGTAATGCCTTGTACCCTATTCCAACGTAGAATATGGGTAAGGGGTGTTACAATGTGATATCACTAGATTCAGCCCTAATGTTTAGCCCGAGTTTGGGGTGTTACATTGAGTAACTTCAAATTCACCTTTTTCGCTAAACCACTGCAGCTTATAAGGTTGGGGATGCTTGGTAACGGGTAAGCCAAGTTTCTCCACCATCCTAGTACTAGCCACGTTTGAGCAACTCTCACCATCGATAACGATGCAACAAACTTTACCATGAACACGGCAACGAGTATGAAATAGATTTTCACGTTGCGGTTCGTTCTCCAAATTTTGAAGGATTAAACTCATTTTGATGTCGAAGGCTTCGTCAACGACAGCATATGGTAAATCTTCTTTTTCTTTGAAAGCTTGTGGCAATTCTGTGACAGCCAAAGTTGACCCTAGTCGGGAAGTAGTTTCGGGACCGCTAAACCGAGTCACCGAAATGTTTGAATGTGATACTTATTGTCTAGAATATGTAATTATGAATGTGTGAAAATTTCAAGCTTCAATTTGGTTGATTTCATGTGAATTTAGTCAATAGGACTTATGTGAGAAAATTCTAAAATGTGATAGGTCAATGTGTGAGGACCTATTAGTGCATGTGGACAAAGGGGGGACTTGCATGTCAAATTCCCCCCCTACTAGTAGTGGCCGGCCATGACAAGCATGGTAGACCAAGTTTGATGGCCAAGACATGTCATAGACATGTTTTGTTGGTGCATCATGGGTGGAAAAAAATAAAATAATAGGCATGGAAATTAAATAATGAAAAGGAGTATGATGATTACACAAAAAAAAAGTGTGTAGTTGATTCTTTCCCCCCCCATTGCCGTGAGCTAAAGAAAAGAGAGGAGAAGATCTTTGTTCATCCTTTTCTCACCTTCATTTAGCCTAAATTAGAAAGAAAAACAAAGAAAAATTTTCTCATCCTTTGGTTCATCCTTGGCCAAAAATTTTATGGAGGAAAGAAGAAGAAAGGTGAAGAGATTCGGCCATGCATGTAGCTAGGCTAAGGTATGTTTGATGATGTTCCATGAGATGCATGCATGTTTTAGTTGTTAGCTTGAGTTCTACCTAGCCCATGGTCTAAATCTTGCTATGTGATGGAAATGGCACTTGACCATGGATGCATCATTCTTGGTTGGTGTTTGATGTTGTGGTGATGAGGCATGAGGATGAGTTAAGATTCGGCCTAGGTGGAGGTTGTGTTAATGCCATTGCATGCAAAATATGAAGCTTGTTAATGATACATGTGATGATGGCTTGATGATTCTTGAACCTCCTTTTTAGCATTTTTGTGTGAGCACATATGTGCATTGGTTGCTAAATGGAGAAGAATCGGCTAGCAAGATGTGTGCTAAGGCCGAATGTAACTTTGCATGTTAATGAGCAATGCATGTGTTAAATTGATGAAAAGGGGGAGGATGCTTTACTAGTGTGTATATGTTTGTATTAAGTGTTGAAATCGACCCCAAAAATAGACATGCATATTAGGCCAAGGGGAAAGAAATTAGCTAATATGTTGTGTTGATGCATGATTTTTGCATGTATGAGACTTTAATGTCTAATGTATAAATATGGGCTAAGTGCCTTGTGTTCATCTTTTTGATGCCTAAATGATGAAATCAATTTATTTGTTTAATTAAGCTCAAGAGCAAAGGGGAAATAAATCCGATAAAGGGAAGGAAAAAGTGGTTGAATAGCTAGCGGAATCGTTCGACACACCCGAGGTAAGTTCTTGAGTAAGAGAGCTTAAATTACGATGTGATTAAATCATGCTCTATGTGAGGCTATTGAGCCGAATGTGCGAGGACGATATGTGCCTTGTGTTTGAGTTTCGCAAATGAAAATGAAATATGAATGTGCCATGAATTATTGTTAGATGTGCATGATTAATTGAATGCTGTCCGGGCTAAGTCCTGAAGGCTTTGTGCTAAGTGAATATATCCGGACTAAGATCCGAAGGCATTTGTGCGAGATACAAATTCCGGGTTAAGCCCTGAAGGCCTTTGTGCGAGATACTAAATCCGGGTTAAGTCCCGAAGGCATTCGTGCGAGTTATTAAATCCGGGTTATGTCCCGAAGGCATTGTGTGAGTTACTAAAACCGGGCTATGTCCCGAAGGCATTTGAACGAGGAGCTATATTCGGTTAAATCCCGAAGGTACGTGATTTGGTAATGAATGAGCTTGCTGTAAAATTCCAGCGAATACTCGAAAAACATCCCAATATGGGGATATGTTACGTATGTGTTGAATTTAATCGAGCCCTTACAAATAAATGTTCGCTCAGTTGATAAACGAGCTACCGGCCTTCGGCTAAGTTAGTCTATTGTGTATGTACATAAGGGTTGTTAGTGTTGTGAAGCAAGTTTGATATCGGTAAATTGCGTATTATGAAATATTCCGTTTAGCTAAATGTGTGTTATTCTTTGTTTATGCTGGAATTCCTTGCTCAAAACTTACTAAGCATAAATTGCTTACTCGTTACACTGCTCCTCTGTTTTATAGATTTTTGGTTCTCCAGCTATCGGACTCGGGATCTTGAAGTCGAAGTCACCCACACTATCAAAGGCTCTTTTGGGTACTATTTTGGTTGAATTTTGATATGGCATGTATAGGACTACCCATTGTTGTTTTTCGAGTACTTTATGAAATGTATAAGTGTACAGCCATGCGAAAATGGCTTGTAGAAGTGGAGTATGGCATTAGACCATTCGTGTTTATGAATGTATAGATGGTTTCATGATGTAACTATAGTTGGAATGGAAGTGTTGAGCAAATGATCAGCCATTGGAATGGCTAAGTATGATCATATGTGGGCATATGTATGACAAGGCCCTAGTTGGTCCATGAACCCCGAAAATAGGTAAGGTTTACTTTGAAAACAGAGGCTGACAGCAGCAGTGGTGTGGATTGGAAAAATCACAAGAATTCGTAGGAGTGGAATTAAATAGTGAATAAATTATGTAATCGAACCTTGATGAATCTACTTTCATATGAAAGTAACGAAACAATCATATGAACAGTACAGTAAGAGATATTCAGGTTCTTGTGGAACAGGGCCAGAACAGTTTCTGGATTCCCTGTTCCGACTTTGGAAATTCACTATAAATTGACCAGAGATAATTAGGAGTCATACCATATATGTATGGATTCTCTCTGAGTCTAGTTTCCATAGAAACAAACAGCATCAGTATTGAAGCTCTGTGCAGAGAGATATCCAAGTCGTAATGGGAAAAGGTCAGTGTAGTCGACCCCTGTAACAAGGGAGACTTTGACTAATAAACTGTACTAATTGGCCCACCAAAATTCTAGAAAAAAGTACATAGGTGGGGACATGAGTCTAGTTTCAGGGAAAAATCACAAAACTGATTTTCGAGTTGTGAAACTCAAGATATGATTTTTGATGCGACTAGTACTCAGACTGGGCATGTCTGGAAAAATTTTTCAAAGTTTGTTAACATCTCGTGTCCGACTCCGGTGTCGGTCTCGGTTCGGGGTGTTACATTAAATTGGTATCAGAGCTACGGTTTAGTCGATTCTAGGACTACCGTAATGTGTTGGGTCTAGCTATACATGCCATTTTATGTGATTACTTGATAGTGTGGTGATTCTGACAATTGTAAATGTGTTTATAGTAATGGATCCCGATCGTGACCGAGAGGTAGCTGATGATCTTGAGAGTGTAGCGCCTGCTCCCGCACAAGGGACAGTGCCGGCAACTCTCAACCTAATGCTAGTAATCCGAATGATGGAGCTAGACAAGCATTCTATAGCGTGATGAATGATTGGTTCAACCAATACATTCGAACTAATATGGCTGTTCCACAACCTCCATTCCCGACAAATACTACCCCCGCACCTACAATACCACCGGTAACGGACCAAATAAGGTCAAATAGCCCCCAGTTGACAGAATCCGAAAACATGGGGCTACTGAATTTAAGGCTATGGATAGCGATGATGCCGAGCAAGCTGAATTTTGGCTGGACAACACTATCCGGGTACTCGATGAGCTATCTTGTACACCCGATGAATGCCTAAAGTGTGCTATCTCCTTGCTACGTGATTCTGCCTACTATTGGTGGAGTACTCTGACTTCTGTTGTGCCCGAGAGCAAGTAACTTGGGAGTTTTTCCAAACTGAGTTTCGGAAAAAGTATATCAGTCAGAGATTTGTTGATCAAAAACGGAAGGAATTTCTTGAGCTTAAGCAAGGCTCCATGTCGGTTACTGATTACGAGCGAAAATTTGTTAGACTTAGCAAATACGCTCGGGAATGTGTTTCGTCCGAAGCTATTATGTGTAAACGCTTCGAGGATGGGCTGAATGAAGATATAAAATGTTCGTTGGCGTTCTTGAAATACGAGAGTTCGTGGTACTTGTTGAACGAGCTTGTAAAGCGAAGAGCTTAGAAAAGAAAAGCAAAGAGTTGATGAGGGAACTGGAGAGTTTCGTAAAAGATCCTCGGGAAGGTCTCTTCAACAGACATCGAAGAGATTTCGAGATGATGCGGGCCAGTTTAGAGGCACTTCGGGCCTTTTTAGACGAGATCATGATGACCCCCTGTGGGTACACGAGGCACTTCGGTCGCCAGTGTTGGAATGAACGTCGAGATAGAACGAAGTGTCGATATTGCGGTAAATGGCATTCGGGGAGTTGTAGATTCCCTGACCGCTCCTGTTACAAGTGCGGATCAGTTGACCACTTCATTAAAGATTGCCCGAGGTTGTTTGAACAGAATGAAAATCAGAGTGGGAAACCGGGTGCTACCACTGCTCGAGGTAGACCATCTGGAAATACGGGCAATGCTAGTGGTGGTCAGAGAGGATCTAGAGGTGATATAACCAGATCCGAAGCTCGTGCCCTGCTAGAGCTTATGCTATACGTGCCCGGAGGATGCTTCTTCGCCTGATGTTATTACCGGTACATTACTCTCTTTGATACTAATGTAATTGCTTTGATTGACCCGGTTCTACTCATTCTACATATGTGAAACCTTAGCATCCAGTAAGACTTACCTATTGAGTCTACTGATTCGTAATTCGGGTGTCAATCCCTTGGTCATTACGTGCTTGTCGACAAGTGTGTAGAAATGTCCCCTGGAAATTCGAGGTTCCTGTTTTCCGGCGGACTTGATGCTTTTCCGTTTGATGAATTTGATGTTATCCTTGGTTTGGATTGGTTGACCGCGCATGATGCGATTGTGAATTGCAAGAGCAAGACTATTGATTTGAGGTGCGCAAATAACGAAGTAGTCCGAATTGAGTCTGCGGACTTGGAGGGGATGCCAGCTGTAATATCAGCAATGTTGGCACAGAAATATGTAAGAAAAGGGTGCGAAGCACACCTTGCGTATGTACTTGATGACAAAGAATTAGAAAAGAACCCGAATCTGTGCCGGTGGTTTGTGAATACCCGGATGTTTTTCCGGAAGAATTACGGGCTTACCACCTGTTCGGGAGGTAGAGTTTGGTATTGAGCTTGTACCTGGGACTACGCCGATTTCGATAGCTCCGTATGTATGGCACCAACCGAGTTAAAGGAGTTGAAAGCTCAGTTGCAAGAACTGACGGATAGAGGTTTCGCTCGACCAAGTTTCTCACCTTGGGGTGCACCAGTATTGTTCGTGAAAAAGAAGGACGGAACCATGAGGTTGTGCATTGACTATCGTCAGCCGAATAAAGTGACGATAAAGAACAAATATCCGTTGCCGCGCATCGATGATTTGTTCGACCAACTGAAGGGAGCCTCGGTGTTCTCAAAATAGATTTGAGATCGGAGCTTTTTGGGGCTCGCCGGTATTACCGACGATTTGTGAAAGGTTTCTCGATGATAGCCACGCCAATGACGAAGCTACTTCAAAAGGATGTTAAGTTTCGAGTGGACGGAGAAATGTCAGAAAAGTTTCGACCAACTGAAAACTCATTTGACTAAAACTCCAATTTTGGTGCAACCCGAATCAGGTAAAGAGTTTGTCATTTATAGTGACGCATCCCTACTTGGGTTGGGTTGCGTATTGATGCAAGAAGGTCGAGTCGTGGCCTATGCGTCGAGACAATTGAAGCCACACGAGAGGAATTATCCGACCCATGATCTCGAACTAGCTGCCATCGTGTTTGCTTTAAAATATGGCGACATTATCTGTTTGGTGAGAAGTTCCATGTATTTTCGGATCACAAAAGTCTCAAATATTTGATGACTCAACGAGACTTGAATCTGCGACAAAGACATTGGCTTGAGTTGTTGAAAGATTACGAGCTTGTCTTTGATTACCACCCGGGAAAGGCTACGGGTGCGGACGCTTAAGCCGGAGTCATTTTTGCATTTCTGAGCTTATCTGCTTTTCCTTTTTCACCAAACGATGGTCATCCGAGCGGATAATTCCAGATACTATGTTTTTTTTTTTTTTTTTTTTTTTTTTTTGTTTATTTGTACGTTTTTTCTCTGTGAGATTACACGGGATACCTGTTTCATGGCGGATAGAGATCGAGGTTCACTCACGATTTGGAAAAATTGCAAGAAGCTCGGAAAGCTGCATTTAGCACTCTTTTCACCCCACCGATGGTCAATGGCGAATCAGAACTGAGGATAGTTGAGTGCATCCGTTCAGTAGTTATATTTCCTTGATTGATTCGCTTACAACAATGTTTTCAATAAGTATTAAGATGGACCTTACGAGGCTTTGTACGGTCGTAATGCCGTACACCATTGTTTTGGACCGAGCTCGGTGAAGGTAAAATTTTCGGAGTTGATTTGATTAAAGATGCTGAACAGAAAGTAAAGGTAATCCGTGAAAGTCTGAAGGTAGCCACGGATCGTCAGAAGTCGTACGCAGATTTGAAACGAAAAGACATCGAGTATCAGGTGGGAGACAAAGTGTTCCTTAAGGTTTCACCTTGGAAAAAGATACTCAGGTTCGGCCGTAAGGGCAAGTTGAGCCCAAGATTCATTGGGCCGTACGAAATCTCCGAACGAGTTGGTCCGGTTGCGTATAGATTGATTTTGCCCCCGGAGCTTGAAAAGATTCATGACGTCTTTCATGTTTCGATGCTTCGACGCTATCGATCTGATCCATCGCATATAATTAGCCCATCAGAGGTTGAAATTCAAGTCGACATGAGCTATGAAGAAGAACCGATGCGTATCCTAGCTCGTGAAGTGAAGGAGTTGCGAAACAAAAGAGTTCGCTAGTAAAGGTGTTATGGCTCAAACACGGGATCGAGGAAGCTACTTGGGAGACCGAGAGCTCGATGAAAGAACGATACCCAACCTATTTACCGGTAAGATTTTCGGGGACGAAAATTTCTTAAGTGGGGGAGAGTTGTGACAGCCCAAAGTTGCCCTAGTCGGAAGTGTTCGGGACCGCTAAACCGAGTCACGAATGTTTGAATGTGATACTTATTGTCTAGAATATGTAATTATGAATGTGTGAAAATTTCAGTTCATTTGGTTGATTTCATGTGAATTAGTCAATGGACTTATGTGAGAAATTCTAAAATGTGATAGTCAATGTGTGAGGACCTATTAGTGCTGTGGACAAAGGGGGACTTGCATGTCAATTCCCCCCTACTAGTAGTGGCCGGCCATGACAAGCATGGTAGACCATTTGATGGCCAAGACATGTCATAGACATGTTTTGTTGGTGCATCATGGGTGGAAAAAAATAATAGGCATGGAAATTAATAATGAAGGTATGATGATTACACAAAAAAAAAGTGTGTAGTTGATTCTTTCCCCCCCCCCATTGCGTGAGCTAAAGAAAAGAGAGGAGAGATCTTTGTTCATCCTTTTTCACCTTCATTTAGCCTAAATTAGAAAGAAAAACAAAGAAAAAATTTTCTCATCCTTTGGTTCATCCTTGGCCAAAATTTTATGGAGGAAGAAGAAGAAAGGTGAAGAGATTCGGCCATGCATGTAGCTAGGCTAGGTATGTTTGATGATGTTCCATGAGATGCATGCATGTTTTAGTTGTTTAGCTTGAGTTTCTAGCCATGCTACCATGGTCTAAATCTTGCCTATTATGTGGTGGATATTGGGTGATGACATGGGATGAGTAACTGGTTTGGGTTGGTGTTTTGATGTACAGTGATGTGGCGTGATTGAGGCATGAGACGTGCATGAGTTAAGATTCGGCCTAGGTGGAGGTTGTGTTAATTGCCATTGCATGCAAAATATGAAGCTTGTTAATGATACATGTGATGATGGCTTGATGATTCTTGAACCTCCTTTTTAGCATTTTTGTGTGAGCACATATGTGCATTGGTTGCTAAATGGAGAAGAATCGGCTAGCAAGTGTGTGCTAAGGCCGAATGTAACTTTGCATGTTAATGAGCAATGCATGTGTTAATTGATGAAAAGGGGGAGGATGCTTTACTAGTGTGTATATGTGTGTATTAAGTGTTGAAATCGACCCCAAAAATAGACATGCATATTCGGCCAAGGGGAAAGAAATTAGCTAATATGTTGTGTTGATTGCATGATTTTTGCCATGTATGAGACTTTAATGTCTAATGTTAAATATGGGCTGAGTGCCTTGTGTTCATCTTTTTTGATGCCTAAATGATGAAATCAATTTATTTGTTTTAATTAAGCTCAAGAGCAAAGGGGAAATAAATCCGATAAAGGAAGGAAAAAGTGGTTGAATAGCTAGCGGAATCGTTCGACAACACCCGAGGTAAGTTCTTGAGTAAGAGAGCTTAAATTACGATGTGATTAAATCAATGCTCTATGTGTGGCTATTGAGCCAATGTGCAGGACGATATGTGCCTTGTGTTTGAGTTTCGCAAATGAAAATGAAATAATGAATGTGCCATGAATTATTGTTAGATGTGCATGATTAATTGAATGCTGTCCGGGCTAAGTCCCGAAGGCTTTGTGCTAAGTGAATATATCCGGACTAGATCCGAGGCATTTGTGCGAGATACAAATTCCGGGTTAGCCCGAAGGCCTTTGTGCGAGATACTAAATCCGGGTTAAGTCCCGAAGGCATTCGTGCGAGTTATTAAATCCGGGTTATGTCCCGAAGGCATTGTGTGAGTTACTAAAACCGGGCTATGTCCGAAGGCATTTGAACGAGGAGCTATATCCGGTTAAATCCCGAAGGTACGTGATTTGGTAATGAATGAGTTGCTTGGTTAAAATTCCAGCGAATACTCGAAAAACATCCCAATATGGGGATATGTTACGTATGTGTTGAATTTAATCGAGCCCTTACAAATAATGTTCGCTCAGTTGTAAACGAGCTACCGGCCTTCGGCTAAGTTAGTCTATTGTGTATGTACATAAGGGTTGTTAATGTTGTGAAGCAAGTTTGATATCGGTAAATTGCGTATTATGAAATTTCCGTTTAGCTATGTGTGTTATTCTTTGTTTATGCTGGAATTCCTTGCTAAACTTACTAAGCTAAATTGCTTACTCGTTACATGCTCCTGTGTTATAGATTTTTGGTTCTCAGCTTGGCTCGGGATTTGAAGTGAAGTCGCCCCCTTCAAAGGCTCTTTGGGTACTATTTTGGTTGAATTTTGATATGGCATGTACTAGGACTCCCATTGTTGTTTTTGAGTACTTTATGAAATGTATAAGTGTCGCCTGCGAAAATGGCTTGTAGAAGTGGGTATGATTAGACCATTGTGTTTTGAATGTATAGTGGTTTTATGATGTAACTATAGTTGGAATGGAAGTGTTGAGCAATGATCAGCCTTGAAGGCTAAGTAGATATATTGGCATAATGTATGACAAGGCCTAGTTTGGTCCTGAAACCCCGAAAATAGGTAGGTTTACTTGAAAACAGAGGCTGACGCGCAGGGTGTGGATTGAAAATCCAAGAATTCGTAGGAGTGGAATTAATAGTGATAAATTTGTAATCGAACCTTGATGATCTCTTTATATGAAAGTAACGACCATCATAGAACGTACAGTAAAGATTTTCGGTTCTTGTGGAACAGGGCCAGAACAAGTATTTCCTGGTTCCTGTTCCGACTTGGAATTACTACTAAATTGACGAGGATATTAGGGTCTACCATATATGTATGGATTCCTCTGAGGTCTAGTTTCTAGAACAAACGGCATCGTTTGAAGCTCTGTGGAGGTTATCCAAGTCGTATGGGAAGGTCAGTGTAGTCGACCCTGTAACGGGAACTTTGACTAATAAACTGTACTAATTGGCCAGACCAAAAATTCTAGAAAAAAATACATAGGTGGGGACATGAGTCTAGTTTCAGGGAAAAATCACAAAACTTATTTTCGAGTTGTGAAACTCAAGATATGATTTTTGAAGCGACTAGTACTCAGACTGGGCAGTGTCTGGAAAAATTTTTCAAAGTTTGTTAACATCTCGTGTCCGACTCCGGTGTTGGTCTCGGGTTCGGGGTGTTACAATTAAGGCTGAAAACGTTTGCTTAGCGGAAGTCTTACTCGTATTCGTGTTATTTTGAAATCACTTAATGTTTTTGAAAACGCGTCCTAGAGCTAATCTATTTCGTTAGTTATCATAGATCAGTTTTATCATAATAGAATTAAATAATAAAGAAACAACCCAAACCATAAAATAATTAGCGGCCTTATTACAAAAAAAAACCCAAACCATAAACGAAAATATGGAAAATCTAGTTCACAGAAGAAAACGAATTTGCAGAAAACGTGTGGCCACTCCGAATCCCGTCCAGCTCCAAGTCCACCAACTAGGGCTCACCTGCAAGGATGAAGAGAAAGGGGTGAGTTTGGGAAAACTCAGTGTATACAGAAACCCATCCAAAGCCCAAATCAGCTCGAGCCTATTGGGCCTAGCCCTATTCAGATCACAGTACACAGTGGACCGAAGCCATTTTCAGAATACAGTAGCAAGGCCTTAGCCCCTTTTTACATAACAGTGTGGCCCATAGGCCCAGTTCAGTAACATAGGTAACAATAGTAGTAATGCATGCAACCCATCTGGGGAGACTACTCAACCCACCAACCGCTACACTGCCCCGTACCAGCCCTAAACTCCATGTGGGGAATATCTCAACCCACCCAGCCCTACACTCCACAGTTGCAGCAACGCTGCTCAAATATCAGTAAGTTGAGGCAAAGCCTTCAGTACGTGGATGAACCACTTTCAATACTTCCTCCATCAATGCCCCAATCCCATGCAACAGATATTAATAAAGCATATCATGTACAATACAAGATTTAATCAATCATGCAGTTTAGCCAATTTAAACCCTAGGGGTATTTTGGTAATTATGCTCTTTAGGGGTAATTTCGTACTTACGCAACTACACAAGCTACTTCAGTAATTTTTAGCAGTTTTATGCAATTTGGTTCCACCATCTAACTAACAGGCTAATTTGCCCATCTCTTACCCATATTGGTCCGTAAGCCCATTGGGCCCAGTTTTGGCCCATCGAGGCCCTTTTTTCGAAAGTACGCTAAGACGTCACACAAACTTACTTACCACCTTGCGGTGCGAGATCTAACATTTACTCTATGTCTTGAGAGCATTCGCATACTCACAAGCCCATGAAATGCCAGAATTTCGGCATTTCGGCTTTTGCCGAATTGAACTAAGAAAGGGTGTCCGGTACACACCTGATTCGCGACGACTGCTACTGAGATCTCTTCCGATGTCCTACAATCGATTAGTACAGTTCTTATTTACAAACC